>NC_064641.1:963173092-963473509 GCF_023864345.2 Schistocerca serialis cubense | reverse complement strand
TTCCTTCTTTTCCTTCCTTCCTTTTTCCATTTGCCCTAATCTCTGGACTCCTTGTTGTATTCGCCTCCTGGAGAAGCAATTGAGGGGGAGCTTTACCTCTGGAATATTGTACAAAGAGATCCATCCCATGAATATCTAGGGAAATAATTCTGGTAGTGGTTTCCCATTGCCTTCCACCGTGCTCCACATCTTGTCAGCTTGCTGACCCAGTTTACTGCTGGGGTTTGTTACCCAACCTTCCACTGGGTTGCTCAGCCTAACAGGGCCATGATGTGTAGGTAGGATTGTGGAGAATGGAGATGAGAGAGTCGAAGAAAACTCTCTTGTGGAGTTCTTGTATTTGCATCTCACCCCCATTTTTAGCCAGAGTCACAGGGTTGTAGCAGTGATACTCCCAGGTAATCTCCCAGACCTACCAAAGAATGACAGATAAATGTCCACAGTGTCTAGTACACATACTAGAGCATTGCATGGTAATTTATCTACTCCACAACCATAGCAAAAAATGAAAAAGTAAACCACTACAGCGCACGGCTCAAAATAGAGGACAAAAGTTATTTTGAAGTCTTTTTTTTGTATAAAAAGTAACATCAGCAAACTCATATGGTTTGCAGCAAAATCCAAAATATGTGTGAAGCACAGAATCAAAACACCTAGACTTTATGAGAGAACGTGCTTGGAAAACCAACCAGAACCTAATGGTACCCAAGTGAGAGGAGTAGGAAATTTAAAGATTTATTGCTTTATGTTCTGAAGATACAGCAACTTCATTTGTCCTGATAATGAGGATGACCCCAAAAATGAAGTTGAACATTGCATTATCAACTTGACATGGAACCTTTATTTTTATTTATTTATTTATTTATTGCTTGCATCATTATTTTCCTCTGTAAATTCTAACTGAGTTTAGTATTCATTAAGTAAGGGCCACATGATGAATAATTCTGTTACTTACACTGGAAAAGCTATGAAGTTCATAAATTCACCTTTTCTGCCCATCAAAGAAAGAGAGAGAAATTGACTGGCTAGTACCATAGGAGGATTGCTGTGAATTTTTAAATTAAAGAGTCAGAATGTACTGGCCTCTAAGATCCTTACTTTATAATGTCGACAGTTACAGAAGAGATAGATTGCTGCTCATTGTAAATGTGACACATGGCCTACTACAGGAACGTGGAACACCCTGCACAACATGGAGCTACACATAACGTGCCCAATTTCAATGGCTGATTCACAACAAAGGCAATCTGTGTTGTCACATACACCACCAGCTTTTCTGAACTCTGAAGACTGGAGTTGTTCTTAAAACACATTCCCTGCTCCTGAAACCATCCCTGCCTCAACGTACAGTAACCTATTGTCCCCCTTCTTCCAAACAGCCCCATCCCACCCTTTCCCCACTGTCCTATCATCTCCTCCCAAGCCACATCCCCACTGTGCATGGCTCTCTGCAAGTGAACCAACCAGTCCCTTCTCCTTTTATGTGCTCCTTTACTTTCTGCTCCGTTTTCTTTCCTTCCCTCCCTCCCTCCCTCTCTCCCTCACAAATCTACACCAGATAGCCTCATCCGCCACATCTAGTCCCTGCACACACCGCTAAGTTGCACTGTTTCCTCCTCTTCAACCTGTTCTGGGCTGTCCCTTTACCTGCTCTGCTCCACTATCAATTGTTAGTTCTGTTTAATATGTTGGTCTGGCCTGAGCAGCCAGAGGTATTGCGTGGTGGTGGTGGTGGGGTAGTAGTTGTAGTGGCAACTGCCTGTAACACTAGTTTGTTCTTGTAACATTTGTGTATATGGCCTTGATGTGCTGGTACCATGAACAGCGGAAATCATGGGGAAACTACAGCCATTCCTTTTTCTTGTTGCTGTGTTGTTCTACTGTGAGACTTAACCAATCAAACCCAATTTAATTTTAGTCATTATATATTCTGTATTTTTGGGAAACTGTGTCCTTGCAAGAAAGGCACCTGTAACACTTTTTATCATGACGACCTTGCTGTTGGGCACCCATGAGATTCGCACATACATGAGGTGGCCAGAGTAAGTGTTTAAACTCAAAAGAGTGTTTCCAGAATCACTTGGCAGCAATTCCGGATGTGTGGAGTGTCGCACTTACCTGCTGGAATCGCTGTAGTCTGTTGGAATGCACAATGCACAATGGATATAATTGGATGCAAGTGATCAGCCAGGATTCTTAAGAACATCATATCTAGACATATTAGGGGTGTCCGTCCCTGGTTGCTAAGTGGTCAGTTCAACAGAGTATCATACCTAATGGCCCGGGTTTGATCCCTGGCTGCGTCGAGGATTTTCTCTGCTCAGGGACTGGATGTTGTGTTGTCCTTATGTTCATAATTTCGTCCCCATCAAAACACAAGTCTCCAAAGTGGTGTCAACTCGCAAGACTTGCACCAGGCTAACTGTCTACATGATGGAAGGTCCTAGCTACGTGGCATTTCCATATCAGGAGTCCAATATCACTCAAATTGCACATGCCCCACACCATTACAGAGGTTCCACCTCCTGTCATGTAGGGTCTATGGATTCGTGAGGTTGTCTCCATAACTATACACTTTCATCCCTTTGATACAGCTTGAGATAACTCATCCAACAAGCCACCAAGTTTCCAGTCAACAGTCCAAGACCAATGTTGAAGTGCAATTACTGATGTAGACATGGGAAGGATTTTCACTTTTATATAGCTTGTTGAACACAACCAGAACATCATGGTAAAGAATAGAAACAGTGAAACTAATGATTCACAGTATCATTCAGTCGCTGGCCTCAGTAAGGAAAATGTTGCAACAAAATACTTTATTATATTCCAATGGGTCTCATCGGTCACAAGTGCCATACTATTACTTTACTTACCAATACCATGCTTCTGTATGACCCAGTACAATGTAGACATTGTGAAGTACACATGCACAAACAATTTTATGGGAAAAGATGTCCAATTTCTTCACAGGATTTACAATATTATTCAGGTCACACATGGTTTGTTTTGAACTAGAGTTCTAGCATACTGTATATCATGTGGATGCATGTGCAATTATCTACAAGCAAATTAACAACAGACTAATTGCTCCAAAAAGGAACAATGAGAAAGGGAAGATCAGGAAGATGATGGTGAGGCGAGCAGTCTTGCGATGGACCATCATAGCAACAATAGTTTTGGGCACAGAGGAGTGAATATGTCATGGGAGGGCTTTGAACACCAGCAAGGCCCTAATTACTAGTGACAAACGTACCAAATAAACAGAGATGAACAAATACACCACTGGCTGTCATCACTCATACCCTCAGTACAAACCAAACTGCTGATGTCTGCTTCACTGTGATATCCTTCTGGTTTTGATGGTGAATGGATGACGGTAACTGAGGCATTGTCAAAGCTGTTTGACTTATACATAAGAAATAGCATATTGACCCAGTTCTGATTGCTCCCACATGATGCCAATAATGTTGAAAACATTTATAGGAATTTTGTTGCCCAAATGGCCTGTCCTCCAGTGTAAGCTGTGCAGGATTCAGCAAACATATGAAGAATGCAGATGAATTTACTTTCCATCAATGCATGTTGTGCATCTGGCACATTCATGAATTTCTAGGTATCCTCCATTGAGACAACTACTATTAATTGGTAGGAACAGGTATTGTTGAACCTATACAAATTCATCTCAAGGTCCCCTGTGGTTAGAATAGGCCTGCAGTATTCCTGCCTGTAATAAGAGGCGACTAAGAGGAGTCTCAACTGCTTCGGCCTATATGTGATGGTCCCCTCTCGTGTTTACCCTTAATTTTTCCATTATTTTCCGTTTAGCGAACCAATTGGGGAAGGGCACCTTACATGGTGCATTGTGCCCATTGTGCATAGAGACCTTTATCCAGCTTTCTCATCGTCGCATTGCCGTTCCGCTAGTTCCCCATCTCTTGGGTGAGGATACATTCCTAGGTGCAATTTCCACCATGCACTGTGCAGTGTTGCTTTTTGTGGAGCTGATGACTATGGACTTCCTTGCACCTAATTCCAGCATAGTAGCCAGTCAACTGTGGTGGCACTGCCATGTACCCTGTTGGTTGTCGCCTCCTTACAACACAGGGATCACCCTGCTGATGACTGCGCCAACTCCGCATACATGCCAAGGAGTAGAGGCCTATCTCCCTGGGGTATTGGGTCTCCAAGCAATGGCCATCCTGCCAGGTGGCCCCCGCTGTTGCTGAGTGGCGCCCGTGGGGAGGGCCCGTGGTCAGAGTGGGTGCCATCAGGGCAGATGACCCGCAATGAAGCGTGGTACATCATCTCTTGCAGGTGGCCATCTACCAGCAGTCTCTAAGCATTCTTGGGCACAATTCAATGCTCAGAAATATGATCCCAAATCATTCCCCTCCCTGGTCACACTGTGGGAGGAGTGTCTCAGGATGGCAGTGACACTTATTCACTCCGGTTGCTAGTTTGTATGAGAGCTGAAGAGGAGTCTAAAGTCTAAATTCTTCATAGAGCATTTAGAGGACAAGTTTGTGGAGGTGGAGGGCTTGTCCAAAATGTGTTCTGGGTCAGTATTGATAAAAATGGCATTCTCTGTCCAGTCCCAAAGGTTACTTACTTGTGACAAGTTGGTGATGTTTCAGTTACCATAACACACCATGAGAGTTTAAATATGGTCCTGGGTATTATTTTCCATAGCGACCACCTTTTCAGTCTGATGACTTGCTGCACGCCAATTAAGAACGTCAAGGTGTTCATTTCATGTGGCGCATTCATTGGGGTTTGAACAGTAATCAGATTTCTACCGGTGCCTTCATCTTGGCCTTTGAGGGTGATACATTACTGGAGAAGGTCAAGGTGATGGTCTACCACTGAGACATCAAGCCCTATATTCCTCCCCTAATGCAGTGGCTTAAGTGCTGCAAGTTTGGCCATATGTCTTCCTGCTTCTGTGAATTACTGACTGGCCTTCCACTCCCTGAAGGAAAGGTTGGAACATCAGAGCCTTTCATTTCACACGCGCCGCCCTGAATCGTTCAATGCTCCATTCAGTGAATGGGAATTCCAAAGTGCCTTAGCCACTTGCCCTGATACGGCTCCCGGCCAAATGGCATCCACTGTCAGATGCTCAAACACCTCTCGGTGGACTGCCATTGATGCCTCCTAGACCTTTTCAATCATACCTGGATTGAGGGTGAGTTCCTATCACAATGGCGAGAAAGCATTGTAATCCCTGTGTTGAAACCTGGCAAGTACCCACTGGAGGTGGACAGCTACTGCCCCATTAACCTCTCCAATGTTCTTTGCAAGTTGCTCGAACCCATGATAAGCCAGAGGTTGAGTTGGCTATTTTATTCTCAGGGCCTTCTGGTTCTGTCTCAGGGTGGGTTCGTAAGGGCAGCTCTGCCACCGATAATCTGGTATTCCTGTTGTCTGACATGTGTATGGCCTTTGCCCATCATCAGCATAGGGTCACCATCTTTTTTGACATGTGGAAGGCATACGATATGACATGGTAACATCACATCCTCTCTACGATTCATGGTTCCGATTTTTGGGGTCCCCTCCCGATTTTTATACAAAATTTTCTGTCACTTCGTTCCTTGTGTGTGCAAGCTGTGGCCTCCTATAGTTCCTCCTAAGTTCCCGAGTATGGGGTACCGCAAGGATCTGTATTAAGTGTCTGCCTCTTTTTGATAGGAGTTAATGGGCTTGCTTTGGCAGTGGGAACGCCTGTCTCATCTTCCTTGTATGCTGACGACTTCTGCCTATACTATAGCTCCACCGGCATTGCAGCTGCTGAACAGCAGTTGCAGGGTGCTTTCCAAAATGCAGCAGTCTTGGGCTGTAGTGCATGTCTTCCAGTTTTTGGCTGCCAAGACGTGCGTTAAGCATTTCTGCCAGTGACACACTGTTCAACCTGAGCCATGGCTTTATCTTGATAACAAACCTCTTGCTGTTGTGGAGACACATCAGTTTCTGGGATTGGTTTTAGATACCTGGTTGACTTGGCTGCCTCATATTTAGCAGCTTAAACAAATGTGCTGGTGGCATCATGATGCTCTTCATTGCTTGAGTCACAACAACTGGGCTGCCGATTGGTCTACCCTGCTACGGCTGTACCAAATGTTAATTAAGTCCTGCCTAGATTATGGAAGCCTGGCTTATGGTTCGGTAACCCCTTCTGCATAACTGTTCTTTTAACTGTAATAAACTACTTCCAGTTAAATGTTTCGAATATTACACTCTCTTTACTTCCTCTGTGCCTATATACCGAAAAAGTAATAAATTGAGACTGCCCTTTTATAAAGTTATTTGCTGTTATTTCAAATTCATCTGTCTTCCCTCTATTGCCATCCACTGCAATTCCTGGTTATACCACGTGCTCTCTCCATTTATCATTTCTCCCAAATATTTAAATTCACTAACCCTCCTTATCTCTCTATCTGTTTCTAGGGTTACAGGGGCATTCTAATGTTTGTCAGAAAATTTGCTTTTTTTCTATACAATCTCTTAATGCTGCTTTGTTGGCTATTTCTCTTGAGAGACTGATTTGTATTTCTACATTTGTTGGATTTTCATCTAGAATGGCATAATCATTTCCAAATGGTCAACAGTGAATTTCAGTATTTATTTTCTTAGCATCTAGTCTTACTGGTGCAACCTTGTGTTCTGTCAGTTTTTGTTTGCATTATCTTACTATTTTCTCTAGGATGAAGTTCGAGGAGTGTAGACAGGCTGTCACCTTGCATTACACCTGTTTTTATTTTGAGTGCCTTCAATACTTCACACCAAAACTGTACTTTTGCTTCATTGTCTGTGAGTGTTGCATGAATAAGGTAGTTTAGATTTAATGCCAAATTCTTGAGTCACTTTGTCTAGTGTTTCCCTGTCAATCAAATCAATTGCCTTTTTAAAATCTGTAAATGTTAAAACCATGTCTTCAGAGTTTGTGAGTGTGTGGCAGATTATGGACTTGATGAAATTCTGTTCTGAGCAAGATCTGCCCTTCCTAAATCCAATCTGATATTCTCACAAGTAGCTATAAAGTGTTACTTGTACCTGCTCACTGACAGTAGAGATATATCTCTGAACTATTGACATCATGCTCATCACAACTTTTGTGCACAGGATGGGTAAGAGTCACTATGCAGTCTTTTGGCATTTTTCCAGTTTCCCCATATTTATTAATATATGGTCTGAAGTTGTTTGTCATTTTTAGTTGAGACCATTTTTGGTTGGGACATTTTATAAGTTTCTCCACTGGCTTTCTTGTTTTTCACAGTATTTATTATTATTTTTTTTTATTTCCTTAGCTGTGGGTTGTGGATTTGCTTCGGTGTTTCCATGAAGATAGGGAAATTCTAGCTAATAGTTCATTTGTCCACAGTTCAAGAGTTGTTGACAGTACCATACTTTCTTATTAATTTACAGGTCTGGTTATTTGCTTATTTTACCATTTTCATCTTTGAAGTACACTACAGGCCATTGAAAATGCTTCACCAAAAAGGAATGCAGATGATGAATGGGTATTCATTGAACGAATATATTATACTAGGACTGACATGTGATAACATTTTCATGCAATTTGGGTGCATAGATCCTTATAAAGCAGTACCCAGAACAACCACCCTGGCTGTAAAAATGACCTCGATATGCTTGGGCATTGAGTCAGAGCTTGGATGGCGTGTACAGGTACAGCTGCCCATGCAGCTTCAACACTATGCCACAGTTCATCAAGAGTAGTGACTGGTGTATTGCGATGATCCAGTTGCTCGGCCACCATTTACCAGACATTTACAATTAGTGAGAGATCTGGAGAATATGCTGGCAAAGGCAGCAGTTGAACATTTCCTGTATCTGGAAAGGTCCATACAAGACCAGAAATATGCGGTCGTGTATTATCCTGCTGAAATGTAGGGTTTTGCAGGGATCGAATGAAGGGTAGAGCCACGGGTCGTAACACATCTGAAGTGTAACGTCCACTGTTCAAAGTGCTGTCAATGCGAACAAGAGGTGATCGACATGTGTAACCAATGGCACCCCATACCATCAAGCTGGGTGATAAGCCAGTATGGCGATGATGAATACACGCTTCCAATTTCCATTCACTGTGATGTCACCAAACATGGATGTGACAATCATGATGCTGTAAACAGAACCTGCATTCATCTGAAGAAATGCCATTTTACCATTTGTGCACCCAGGTTCATCGTTGAGTACACCATCGCTGGTGCTCCTGTCTGTGATGCAGCGTCAAGGGTAACTGCAGCCATGGTCTCCAAGCAGATAGTACATGCTGCTGCAAACATCGTTGAACTGTACATGCAGATTGTTGTTGTCTTGTGACTCAGGGATTGAGACGTGGCTGCACCATATGTTACATCCATGCAGATAAGATGCCTGTCATCTTGACAGCCAGTGATCCGAGGCTGTTTGGATCCAACATGGCATTCCGTACTACCCTCCTGAACAAACCGATTCCATAATCTGCTAACAGTCATTGGATCTCGACCATCGCAAGCAGCAATGTCGCGATATGATTAGCTGCAATCGTGATAGGCTACAAACCAAACTTTATCAAACTCAGAAACGTGATGGTATGCATTTCTGTTCCTTACACAAAGCATCAGAACAGCGTTTCACCAGGCAATGCCGGTTGACTGCTGTTTGTGTATGAGAAATCGGTTGGAAACTTTCCTCATGTCAGCATGTTGTAGGTATCACCACTGGTGCCAACCTTGTGTGAATGCTCTGAAAAGCTATTCATTTCCATATCACAGCATCTTCTTCCTGCCGGTTAAATTTCACGCCTGTAGCACGTCATCTTTGTGGGGTAGCAATTTTAATGGCCAGTAGTGTAAATACTTGAAGCATGGTAGTAATTTAGGTGATTGTTAAAATCCTATAGAAATTCTGGGTGTGTTCTTTAACAAAGCTGTTTCATATGTCAATAAGTTTACACTTCCCAGAAGACCATTTAGCACCCTTTATTATTCTTTCAGTTTCTTTCCTTTGCATTTCAAATTCATCAAAGCGCTCAGTCTTCCAAGAACTTTTCCTTCTTTCCTTTCTTTTGTTCTTTCTGCAACTGCTTTTTCACAGGTTTCATTCCACCAGGCTATCTTCATTTTTGTTGTTCTAATACATTCTTCACTTCCCTATTGATTGCTTTGGACAATTCTTCCCATTTTCCTGATTTTTCTATTTTAATTTCTTCTTGCAAATGTTGTATTTTCTCTCTTGTGATGTTGAGCCTCTCTCTGTCATATTTTATCAATTTTTGCTGTCTCTTGTGGTTTTTAATAGGGAGAAATTACAGTTGAATATGTCATATAATGATCAGAGACTAATTCTCTGTTTCTTGTTACTTTCACATTCGTAATATATTTAGTATTGTTTTGAGAAATAGCCACTTGATCTCATTGCAGTGCCTTTAGAATTATAATTGGAGGTATCCACGTTTTTACTTTCCATGAAATTTTATGAAAGATGTTGACAAACATCAACTGAAATGTTATATGAAGATTAGTAAGCCCTGAGCCATTTTTGTTCCATCTTTTATGGGATGGATATTCTCTTAAAATACCCTAGTAGCATCACAAAAGTTGCTTCTGTAGCTTTTGATATTTGTCTTCCAAAAGTTATCAAATGCTGCTACTTCACTTGTATTTTTCTTATCGTCGTCATGAATTGGAATGTGGCAATTAAAAGGTAAACTCTCTGTTTTTGCATTTCACTGTGAGAAGTGTGTCTTTCTGAATGAGATTGAAATAGTCACATTATATTCAAACTTTTTATGAATATAGAGGGCAGTACCAAGTATTGGCATACCTTTTATAATTTTTATTGCTGGTTTCTCCTCAAAAAATTTTGTGGTTGTTTAGGTACTGTACCATTTTTGTCGAAAATTGTTTCTTGTACTGCTAAAAATTGTATGTCATGCTTGTCTAAGAGAATTTGAAGTTCTTCCTGTTTACCAAATTTTAGTAATGAGTTCACATTCAAGGTGCCTCTGAAGAATTTCCTTTTGAACTTGAGTTTGGAAGACTACGATGGATGCTCTGACTCATCCTTCCTGCTGTCTTTGTTGTTGATGTTGATAATAATGTTGATGATGATATTGATGATTATAAAGGTAAACAGATGAGTTTTATTACTAACTCTTTCACATACCAAGTGATTTGTATCTTTGATTTACACCACAAGGCGCCTCTTTCACAATATTCAACAAAATATCCCTTATTTCCAACAGTCGCTGTTTTAAAGTAACTAAAAAATTTTAATTTTTAATAATTCCTTTGAGCTAAATTATTTTGGGAACTTAAGAAAGCCACCACATACAGAAAATTTCAGCCTACCAGTTATCAGAATTTTAGTACAAACCTGACTAGGTTGTTGTTCCTTAAATTATGACATGTATTTTTTCTTATTAATGAATGTACAGTATACTGAAATTGTATCTTACATGAACTAATTAACAAAACTGGAAAACAATGTCACAAAATTTTCAGGGTTGAAGAAAGTACAAATAGTGAACCAGAACTCCAGAGACATGTCTAGATGATGTTTAGCATTATCTAAATATTTTGGTATAAGGGACACACAGTCTACAGCAGCTTGTCACACAGTAACAATGTAATTATAATTGATTTAGTTTTTACCCATATCAATATTGTTTCCCTGAAAAACTTTTACAAATATGGAAGAGTTTAAATATGCAAACATCAAAAAACAAAATGCAGGTTAATGCCACTGCACATAGATGAAATTGTGATGTCGTGGCCTTTACACTGTTCTGAACTATTCCCACTGTAATCATTCCACTGCATTCAGTGAACCCGTACGAAAGTTGCTTATCGGCCAATTCTAAGTGAGCTACGTTATCCATCGTTCTGTGGGTCGCTGTTCATGTAGAACTAATAGGGGTGGAAGAACAATCCTGAGACAGAACTGGGCAGAACTCAATGCAAGCTCAAAGATGATGAGTAAGATAGGCATTATGTTGCTATCAGTAACTACTGTTAATGGATGGAACAGATTTGTTTCCAAACACAAGACATGGCAGTCAACATTGATATTTGTGGTGCTGTGCTGATGTATTCAGTACATATGAAGTGCTGAATCTGCACCTAGATCTATTAATCATTGGCCTAGTTCTTTGAAACCTTCACCAGAAACAGCATGAGAAGGACTTGTACCTTCAGCACACATGGCTACACACTTTGTTGTTCAACTGTTGTTTAATATGTTCAGTATCACTGAAATAGCTGTGTCAGTGTGGGTTTTCTTACAAATGCATTGCTTTAAATGAGAAGTTTCTGACTGGAAACACAATGATGCATATGTACATAGTTGACTTGCTGTTTTCATCCACAACCAATCAAAATGTATTCCAAATTTCACTGTTCAGATCCTCACAATTTAATTCATCAGTGTGTATGTATTGTACCAGTCTTTTCACAGCATTTTTTTCTCATGCTGCAAGATTATTTGCACACAAATGCACAAATGAGAAAACGGGGATGGCTGTAGTTATGCACTGTAGATACATCCAACAAGTTTGGAATAAATGTTTATCCAGGGCTAATGAAAGAAATTTCACTTTTACTTGAATATGGCATTGAAACAATAGAACAGTGGCAGATGAAAATTTCTTCTGTACTGGGATTTGGAGAGATTTTTCACTTTACATGAGTGGTCACCTTAATTACTCTTGCTGTCAGAGCACGTTTCCTATCTAACCCAAATATCCATATGATGCACACTACAGCATGTTGTACCCAGTATGTTATTCTTCTTTGCTTGCAGGTGTACTGTATTTCTGTAGAATAGCAGACAACATAGTGCATCTGGACTGAAAGGCAAATATACCATTAGGCACCTATGTTTATAAAGGTATGGTGTCTGTTGTTATGGAAGTGTGACCAAAAGAACAGGCACTATATCTATAAATTACCTAGGTTCGATACATTTTTGGTGCTTGGCTATGACAAGTGGTGTGGGCAGACTATAAATTTAGCCTGTGGTCACTTAATCTCACATTTTGTGCTTGATTGTTTAGTTGTGCAAGACTTCAACACCTGTCTTACTCCTCTGTCAACCACAGCTTCTGTTTCATGTCTTTTTTTTCTCCTAACACTACAGCCAGATGTGTTGCAGTGTAGCGATTTAGTCAAATGACAAATTATCTTCTATACCTTACCTTCTATACTTTTCTGAAACTCTTTTATAATTACTTTAAAATTCATAATTGATGTCATTGCTACATCACATTTTTATAGAAAGACATACGTCACCACTTACAAAATAGAAATAAATCTAATGACCAATATCTGTACCTTTATGTATGACGAATTGTTTAATATCACTATTTTCATACTGTAATCATGATATTAAAATAAAGTAATTTATTGTTAATAGGGCATAGGGCTGTGCATCATTCTTCTGGAGTGTCATGTATAAGCACAGTTCATAAAATTTCTATCCCTGAGGACAATGCTGAAAGCTTTCTTTCTTTCTTTCTGTTCTACAGACATGCAATGAACATGGGTTTCTGTTTCTTAATAACGGCTGTTGAAATCGGTTGTAGGCTCAGTACAGCTCAGTAAGTTAAAATACCCTTATATGCCAGTCATTGCAGGTATAATAGGAACACATCGTTAAAGCAGCAGACGAAGATTTTCAAAAGAAGTTTTCCTCTCTGTGTATTTACAGCTGGAGGTACTAAGCGCAAGGCCAGTCAGCGTGACCGGGAACCAGAGGCTGGCCCCAGTACTAGGTCTCCAGATGCAGCCTCACTAGGTGAGTAACAGTAAGTGCCCACCGTCAGAGGTTGGTGTTCCTACTCTACACACTACGGACTCCAATGCATAAGGGCACATATTAGTGGACTTTAAGATGGGGTGTGCCCACCCTTCTCATTTTTTATGGCTTGAACTCCTCTGGGGACACTTTCATCCATACATCCTTGATAGTCGATACTGGAGAAGATGGAGATAGTGGACATCGGGTTTGGAGTGAAGCCACCTTGATATCTCATCCTTAAGATAAACCATTGCCCTCAGGCTGGAACATGGGCATACAGGCACACTTCAGGAATGTCACAGTCCATATATCATTTCCTCATAATTCCACTTCATGACAGCTGGCATTGTTGAACTGACTCAAACAGTCATTGCCTCTGCAATCATCCTCTGCTGTAGACAGTACAGAGTACTGTCAAATATATGCTTATCCTTCTGCATTTAGCATTTTCTAAATTGCAATATGGAGAGAACAAGTTAACGAGGAGGACTAGCATATTATATGGCATGCCTCCTGTGCATGTCATTGTAGGCACGAAGATGATGGCAGGTAAAGCAAACATAGGGTTTTGCAAACTGAATCCAGCCATCAGATTGCCATGGAGGAGATAATTTGTCACTTCACTCCAAAACCCTAGCTTCCAGTTGTCCTCTATCCAGCGGATATTGTTCATTAAATGAACTTCAGCATTGCTTAATATCAAGAACAGGAATGTGCAGTATTCAGAAGCTGCTCAGCCATTGTAATCAGGACTGCTGAGAGTGAGGACCGATCATGGAGTGTGACACTTGGCTGGATTCTAACTAGAAATATAGCAACCCAATTTTATTGAAAATATGACGTACTTGGTCTGGCTCTGGAAGCTTGCATAAGCTAAAAATTGATTTTCATTGTATTGTTATACTAACCCAATTTTATTGTTATTTTAAAGAAGGTTTGACATGAAACATGACAGTCTGAGGAATATTGGAGATAAAGAAAATGTGCTCATTGGGATTAAATACAGCGTAAATATAATTTCTTACTGAACACTAACCACACCTCTACAATTGCAATTGGTTTATGCATGACGGTGTGAAGCACTCCTATGTTCGTAAAAGCTGTGTGTAAAAATTCAATTTTTGTGGGTCATGTCTCAGGTTATGTTGAAAATGAACTAATGGTCCTGTGTTTTGGATAGACATCACTCTAGTGACATTTTGTATACCTGAAGGAAGAATTGTGGTACTGCAACTATCCTACAATACAGGGTAAAATGTAAAAGTTAGCCGGCCGGGTAGGCCGAGCAGTGATAGGCGCTTCGGTCTAAAACCGCGTGACTGCTACAGTCACAGGTTCAAATCCTGCCTCGGGCATGTATGTGTGTGATGTCCTTAGGTTTGTTAGGTTTAAATAGTTTTAAGTTCTAGTGGACTGACAACCTCAGAAGTTAAGCCCCTAGTGCTCAGAGCCATTTTTTGTCACTTTCATTTCTTTCTGATGGGAAATAATGGAAAACTTTACTGTATGTTCTAAAGATGACATTCCCAGGGAACATCAAAACATTTATTTATAACATAACTTGGAACCACTGGTTTTTAGTAACAAGTAGTCATACTTTTGCTGCAAAATATGCATGTAATTACTGGTCTGATGCATAAATGTAGTTTTGTCTGATGCCATGGAGATGTGGCAAGGGTTCTAGGGCCAATTAACGATTTCTCATGTCACAAAATTATGTTTTTAGTCAGACTTTTTTCACCATGAAGCTTTACGATCACTCGCTCTAAACAATGGACACTTGATACCTATACAGATATGGCCAAAGTGGTATTGCAGTAACAAAAAATTGGGTAACAGGGATCTTAATATATCTGGAAAGAAAATGATGGCAAAAATCTTGTAATACTGGAAAGACTGGAAATTCCGTAAAATATTTCTAACAGTTTTACTCTTTTATGGTACAAATCACAAGCCAGATATTTTCAATGAATGGCAATTGATGAGCAAAATATCAGATAAAGTAAAACAAATGATAAAATGTTTTGTCACAAATGTCCTTCATTTGACTTCTGAGTGTGCTTTTATTTTGCACAATAATGACATTGGGTTTATAGCAATTCTTGTGTGTACGTTGAAATGTTAAAAAATGTCTGCCCTGTGTGACATGTCATCACTGAAAAAACATATTTCTATTTCCATAGGCCAGTTCTGGTTTTCAACTGTGCACAATGTGATCCAGATTTCGTATCTTAGACAAGTACTCATATCCTGCAATAAAACTCATCTTTTAAGACAAAAAATATTTTTTCGATAAGTACAGACGGGGTAGAGGTATTTTAACATTTCAACATGATCTTGAGAAAGGCCATGAAGCTGAGATCATGACTGTGTAAAACAAATGAAAAATTAACAGTCAAGTGATGGGAATTTCTTTAGAGAAGTGGAAAAAGAGATATTAGTGGTCAGTGGCACAGTGGCAGTAAAGGAGGAGGAGAGATAAACGAAGACAGTCAGTGGGAGAAAGAGAGAGAGGAGGCAGTGTAGTCAAAACAAAAGATGTGTGTGGACAATACACAGGCTCTGTGGATGATGCAGGGGTGGAGTGTGGACCCTCTAAGACCAGTGGGCTTGAACACACAGTTGTCAGAGAGCAAATTTTAGACCAAAATTTTACACACCAGTGCTTAAGAGGAAAAATAACTTGGATGCCCCAGAATTTTTGAACTGTTAATGTGTTGTGGAGAGAGTGGGAGTATCAAAGAAAGACAAAAGCAGACAGTGTAATTGAGAGAGGTGACAGAGACAGTGGCAGTGGCAGTGGCAGTGGGATATACTGTAAATCAGTGGGAGAAAATGAGAAAGTGGTAGATAGACAGAGACATAGACAGTGACAGTGACAGGGAGATACTGAGTATGAAGGCTTCACTACAGAGAGAGAACAGGTAAAACTCTAGAATATTCTGTGTTAAAATAGTGGACATATGTTCATAGACAAAAATGTTTGGAGAGGAAGGCAGAATGTAGACTGAGGCCACAGGTTCTCCAGTCTCTTGTCAGTGTTTCAAAGAGGAACATATTCATATTTTATGTGCTCTAACAGGAGCATTTTTCTGCTGGTTTATCCTATGGTACTATTTGTTGCATGAGATAGTCCTGGCAAAATTAGAGCAAATTAACAGCTTGTGGTGCAGTAGGTTGATTCAGAGAATGTGGTAGTATACATACGTGTATCATCAACCCACTATTAACAGTACTGACTTGTGTTGTGTGTTACGTGCAATGTTATCCTGTATTGCAGAACATGTGAACATTGAAGTTTGTCACTTCCCCATACAGTTTCTGCTAATGCTTTGTTTCCTGTGCAAAATTCAGTGCTCACCACCCTGATTCTAGATGCTTTTGCTTCAACTGCATTTCGTCCCACAGAAAAAAGGATTACTGATATTTGTCTCTTCCATGAAATTTGTTTACTTCATTTCAGGCATTAAAATACAGAACTATGTTGTTCTATGAAAGTAAGGAAATACAGGATTCCCAATTACAGAGCATTCGGGAGGACGACGGTTCAATCCCGTCTCCAGCCATCCTGATTTAGGTTTTCCGTGATTTCCCTAAATCATTTCAGGCAAATGCCGGGATCGTTCCTTTGAAAGGGCACGGCTGATTTCCTTCCCAATCCTTCCCTAACCCGAGCTTGCGCTCCGTCTCTAATGACCTCGTTGTCGACGGGACGTTAAACACTAACCACCACCGACACCACCACCACCCAATTACAGAACTGACACAGCAAGTTAAGTTTGCTGCCTCATAATATTATATTCTTTAATCAGATTTTCTGAAATCATATTTGTGGTACTCCACACACATTTTTAGTCAGAATTTGAGTACATTGTGCTATCTACAAATTTAAATAACACTTATAAATATATTTGCAATTTTCATTGTATTTAGTTATGCTAGTTTTCTGTCAGTAAAATTATTATATCTGTGATGAGCTCTTGCTAAGGTCACACTCTAAATTTCACCCTTGATTTGCAGTGAAGTGCTCCAAGCCCTTTCATCACATCCCAGTGTAAGTGTGAGGGTTGGTTCTTACAGTGGCAACACTGCTGTGGAGACACTAATGCATTACATCCCTCCACCGCAGACCATAAATGGCTCCAAGAACGAGCAGTAATACAGTGCAAACCTGTGACCATCTTTGCTAAAGAAGCAGCAACACTTTCTGTACAACCCAGCCATCATTTTGCACAACAATGCACATGCACATATAGTGCAAGTTGTGGCTGCTCTGTTCAGTCGATGGAACTCGGACGTACTGTACCATCCACCATACTTCCCAGTCTCAAGTCCTTGTAACTGTGATTTGATTCTGAAGATGAAGGAACCACTTTGTGGCATTCACTTCAGAGCTGTTACAGAGATTACGCAGGCAGTAGACTGGTGCATTTGCACCATCAACAGAACAGGCTCTGCCAACAGGGTACTATGCCTTCCACATAGCTGGCAACAGGTGCTACATGACGCTGTCTACTACTTAAAAAGGTCAGGTGCAAACCCGCAGCTCTTTTGTATCACTTGTAAATAAATAGTTGCCACTATTTAACATTGTGTTGTTAAACAAAATGTTTAATTTCATGACCTCCATCATTTGAGAAAACTAGTAAGAGGTATTATGAAATGTCTTGTGTAATTTGTTACTACAATCAGAATTATTTGAAATGTAGTAAAACAAAAAAAGCCTTAAACCATTCATGTAGCAGGAGTTGGAAAGAATAATAATAGTAAGATGGCGGCTAGTGTAAAAATTCGTTGTGCGTGTCTGAGAAAAAGTGTGAATTTTGCCGTGAAAAAGAAAAATTGTGACAGTTGTAAGGATGAAATTACAAAGCTCAGCGAACGGGTGTCTAGTTTACAATTTATTATCAGTTCCTTGAAGATGGATATCAAGGAACTTAAAGAAGAAAAAAGTGAACGGGACATTAAAAACTCGCGCCATGAAAGTACGAATATGTTGGAGAATTGGACAGAAGTGAAGTACAAAAGACGCAAACAGATAATTCAAGATACAGAAAACGGCGAAAGAACCATAAATATAGTGAACGAAAATTACTTTCAAGCTCTTTCGACTATGGATTGTGAAAGTGAAGTTAACAGTGCGAGTGTACCATGTGGAAAATCAAACGACTCTGTGAATAAGGTAAAACATGGAATATTTCAGCAGCAGTTAAGTAAAAGATCATATGCGAAAGTGCTCACGAAGAATCTTCCACCGCTAAGCTGCTCTACTGAGACAATATCGACATGTGTTAGCAAAAGACACAATAAATAGTGCCAAACAAGACTTCACTTACTGCAAAGATAGGCAGAAAACAGGCAATCTCGGAACAGCAAGTACCGGTAAAATTGAACTGTATGCCGACAGCCAAGGACGAAATACAGCCGCTGAATTTCGGCGTACAAGTAGTCAGAATTTTAGTTTTAACTGTACAATAAAACCAGGAGCAAAATTCAGTGCTGCTACGTCAATGAGTCAAGAAAAAATTTCCTCACTGAGCAAAAAGGACTTTTCCATCTCCCTGGCAGGATCAAATGATATAGCTAGGAACGAAAAAAACGATCTCTTAATCTCGCTAAAAAGAAGACTGTATGAGCTGAGAGGAACAAATGTTGTTGTTTTTTCAGTGCCACACCATTACGACTTGATAGAATGGTCCTGTGTAAATAAAGAAATTGAAACTGCAAATAAAGAGATGCAAAATATTTGCAAGCGGTTTGAAAATGTAACATTTGTGAACATCACCAATTTAGGGAAAAGATTTCACACAACACATGGTTCCCATCTAAATATACTGGGAAAAAACGTAATAGTAACCAAAATTTTAGAACTTGTAAATAAAATCTCAAATGTGCAGTGTGATGATAGAAAAGTCATACCTCTCATGGACAGGAAGTGTGTGTATCCTGTAGAATACAATGTGAAATCTGCTATCAGTGAAGCTACACCTCTCCAAGACAAATGTGAAATTTTATTAATGCAAGTGAACACTCCAAATGTTAATAATTCACAGAAAGGCACAGCAGTTATGGAACAACAAACACCAGAAATAAGTGAAACAGCAGCAGCACCATCATTATCAGCAGAAGCAGCAGCAGTAACAGAACCAACAACGACTGGAGCAGCAACACAGCAATGCTTAAGGAGGAGCTAAAGGAAAAAGACATCTGTGTCATTCAGTGATCATTTTTTATGGTTTCAAGCCAAGAAGAAAATAAAAGTGTAAAAAACCAGCCTACTAACTCACAGATGAGTCACAACAACATCCTATTTTTAAACATTCAGGGTCTTGAAAATAAAGATGAAATTCTGGATGAGTCATTGCCACAGAATAAGTATTCTTTCTTATGTATATCAGAACATTGGCTTAAACCAGAACAAATACAATACTATGTACCAGAAGGTTATAAATATGGAAACAGTTTTTGCAGATCTCAGTACCGTAATGGTGGTACTGTTATCTATGTTTCAAATGAAACATAGATGTCTCATAGAGGGGTTTTTTCCTGATCCTCTCAAACTATCCAAGGTAACTCCAGTCTTTAAGAAGGGTGTCAAATCAGATCCTGCAAACTACAGACCAATTTCACTAATTCCAGTACTAGGAAAAGTCTTTGAAGGCATAATATATAAGCAGATGTTTGAGTACCCAGAACTAAATGGTATGTTAAGTGCATCACAGTTTGGTTACAGAAAAGGAAGGTCAGCTATACATGCCATAGAGCTCTTAGTCAGAGACATTCTAGCGGCATTTGAGGGCCATGCGCACGCACAGGTAACCTTATGTGATCTGAGCAAAGCTTCTGACTTTGTTGACCACTCACTTCTGCTCTCTAAACTTGAGTACTATGGAATATGTGACAAAAGTTTAAAACTCATCAAATCATACCTCAATAAAAGGAACCAGATGGTGAGTTCAGGAAGTCATCTGTCAAACATACTCGAGGTTCAACATGGAGTGCCACAGGGATCTAAATTGGGACCACTTCTTTTCCTTGTGCACATAAATGACTTACCAGGAAATATAGATGTAAAGACATATGTATGCAGATGACACAACTTTTCTATCTGTAAACCATGTACTTGATAACCTTGTAAGTGATATGAAATTGGCAAAAGAAAACGCAACATCATGGTTTAATGCCAATGGTCTGCTATTAAATGAGGAAAAGACCCAGAATATGTGGTTCAGTCTATCAAAGACTACAAAAATAGAAAAACAAAAGGCAAAGTTTTTAGGTATTGTACTTGACAACAGTCTAACATGGAACTCTCATGTTGATCACATAGTGGTTAGGTTGTCAAGAGTTATATATTTGTTGAAGAGACCGATGTGTTGTGTGACATTTGAGTACGTAAGGACAGCGTACTTTGCCTTTTTTCAATCTGTTTTAAGGTATGGGTTAATACTCTGAGGAAACAGCAGAAAAATAAATGAAATTATGGTGATCCAGAAGAAAGCAATCAGAGTAGTGGCTAAGGTAGATAATAGAACACATTGTAAACCATTGTTCACTAAATATAGAATTTTAACAGTAATTAATTTATATATTCTTGACAGTGTTAACTACATACTTGCTGAACTACCTAATTGAAGTGTAACAAATGAAAGACATGGCTACTATACAAGAACGTGTACTTCTCTGCTGTTGCCACAAAATAGATTAGCTAAAACTAACAATAGTCACAAGTATATGGCAATTAAAATATATAACAAATTGTCTAAAAATGGGTCAATCAAGCCTGACAAATTATTTAAAGACAATGTTCATAACTTCTTGTTAACCAATCCATTCTATTCATTAGAAGAATTTTTAGAAACGCCCAATATCAACTTAAATGTGTAAAAATTTTTTTTGTAAAATTAATAGGTTAAGTGAACTGATGAAGTCTATTGCATGTAACAATGCTGAATGACTAATAAAGAATCTGAATCTGAATCTAATAATAATAATAATAATAATAATAATAATAATAAATGGGTGTGGAAAGTAATGTATCCAGGAAATGTTTCGTCTACAGTTTTCACTGTCTCAAATTGGGTTCAGGTAAGATTGTCAATAATGACATAAATTATATTTAACTTGAATAAATCAGTTTCTGGTTTCACCAAGAAATAATTTCCTTTCCTTAATGCACACCTAATGTAATTCAGGATTGATAGGAATTGCACTCGCAACAACTTTAGATCAGGGGGAATGGTGCCCAAGTTTCCACAAAGATAGTGAAATTCACTTAATAAGGTCTGAGTTTGTAACCTCAACATCAATGGTAACGTTTCGAGCTTCTAGTAATTAGCTTCTGCACTCTGTTGACGCTGACAACTGTAGCTAAACAGATGGCATGATCTCACATGGAACACCCCATACCACAAGATGTTTCAGCTGACAAATTTAACTTACTGAGAGTTTAAACAGCAATGGCAAGTGTACCCAAGGGAGCATCAATTGGTATTGCAGTGCCAAACTGAGAATTCCATGGGTATCAGATGTGGCATATAGTGTTTCAGAATTCCCTAATATTGTGAACAGCTACTGAACTGGTTTTAAATGTCAAATATTTCCAAATGATGTATATGGTAATGGCAACACTCACTCAGCAACATAAGGTTAAGAAAAGCACATGGAGAAAATTTCACAAGAGGATTTCACTGAAGAAAATGTCAGAGCAACTTCATACAATCATCTAATGGTACTTCCCTTGCCATAACCATGTCTTCCACACCAGGGGGCTCGCCACCCTTTGGCGGGTTTGTACTTTACTACCACAGGACCCCAGCCTTAGCAGTGTCTTTTTCCCTTCTGTTCTGCATGTCAATCATCTTGCTGTTCTTTGCACCCTCCCTTGGGGAACATTACTTGGTGTTACTGGGAATATTCCACATTGCATGTTGCTG
This sequence comes from Schistocerca serialis cubense, assembly GCF_023864345.2. Lineage (NCBI taxonomy): Eukaryota > Metazoa > Arthropoda > Insecta > Orthoptera > Acrididae > Schistocerca > Schistocerca serialis. The sequence goes on along the minus strand of NC_064641.1, from coordinate 963,451,775 downwards.
ACATGAGAACCTTCTCACCACTGCTTTTCATTTCATTTCCCTTTCTTCATTTCCCTCCTCCTCTCGTTACTCTGCTTTGGCTTTTGAGGTTAATCTTTTTCTTCTTCCTCCTTGTGTGCTCCTGATGGCCATGACATGCATCTGACATGTAACAGGTGACTGGGTACTGCATAATTCCCAGGTCGACAGGCAGGGTTCGCACATAAATCCTGGTACAAGCCAGACCCAATGAGGGTTGATTGCCTGAGCTACAACCTTCCCAAATTACTGATTGGTCCATCTGTAACATGTTCGGGAGGTGTGACCTGAGGTGTGACCAATCACCTAAGGCGGGTGTGCTCCCTTGTGAAGGTGGCCCCCAGTTCGATGGAGCGTGACATTGAAGACGCTATCAATCATTCAGGATTTTGTCACAATGAGCCAGTCATCTTCACACTCAGTGTATACAAAAACCTAGACAGAATGAGGCTAATGATTCAAGGACCTTTCCAGCTGCAACACGGTACCTCGTGGTCTCACATAGTGAAGATGGTAGATCTGTTCATTATTCACAAGGATGTTTATGCAGTTGTTGACCCTGTGAATCCTGCTCTCATCTATGGAATGGCACTTTGCTTTTAGAGACTAATTCTGATTTTAAGCACAACAATTGCTTCTGCCTCATTTCTCCACATCTATCCTGTTAATGTACAGGCCCATAGAACTCTGAATTCTTCCCTTAGTGCTATTTACACTAGGCTGCTCAGTCGTCTGACGGAGGCTGAAATCCAGTCCTCTCTGATCAAGATATCATAGCTGTCCATCAGCCAGCCAAATGTGTAACCTTTGGTAGGGATGTGCACAAGGGCGATTGGCCACCACTTCTCCCCACTGCATAAACTGCAATGGTGACCATGCCACCTCCTCTCTAGATTGTCCCATGTATCGTGATGAGTGAGCTGTCTGGGAGATCCGGGTAAAGGAAAATGTGTCTTACGCAATTGCTTACAAGTTCTTGGCTAATCACAAACTGTGCAATCTCCCATCTGGCACCTATAGTTTGTTCTTTTTACCCCTCAATCCGTGAAGGACATGGCCATGCAAACATGAGACATTAAATTCAGCTATCAGGTTGTGCAATCGCCCTGTTTCAAGGTAGCATCCCCATCCCCTGTCCAGCTGTGCATCAAGCCATCAAACTCTCTCCTTCTACATAAACAGTATTTCATTTTGTATTTCATCCTCCTTATACAGACAATCAATATATTCTTGCCATATGTTCAAAGCCTCCTGTGTTTCTTCTGCTAGAGTGCCATCTGCTCTTTCCATCTTATTCCACTTTCTCTTATGTTAAAAACCTCTCTCACTAGCCAGCCTAGACACTTCATAATTCTCTCTTTCTCCATTTTCCCTATTTTGTTGCATTTCTGTGTCATCCATTTTTCCCTTGCTTCTTCAGTTTCTCTTTTTAATTCATTATTCAGTTTCTTGTACCTACTTCAGTTCTTACGTTTTTCCACTTTCTCCGTTCTTCCATCTTTTTCAACATGTCTTCTGTTATCCATTCTTTCCTGCTACTTTGGGATGCTCTAATTCCTAGTACTTCTTTGGCAGAGGCCATGAGTCCTTCCCTCATTTTTGTTCATTTGTCATTAACACTTCCATCAAAACGACCTCTTTCATATTTTTCTGCCAATCTGTTTTCTCAATCTGATGCTTTTCCTACCTCTTTGAATCTTTCTATTTTCATTTTGCTTTACCTCTCTAGACTTTTATCAACTACACTTGCATTTCTCCCACTACTAGTTTGTGGTCTGAATTTATATCCGCTCCTGGATTAGCTTTGGCATTCTTCAAACAGTTCCTAAACCTTTTTGTGTGAGGATGTATTCCAACTGATATCTTTCCATATTCAAATTTCATAGCCATGTGTAACATCTCCTTTTGTGGTGTTCAAATAATGTGTTAGACCACTACTAATGAATTTTCTTTACAGAAAGTAGTCACTCACCTCTCATTTCTTATTGCTAATTCAAATTTTCCTACTGTATCTTCGTCTCTTCCTTTACCAACCACTGCATTCGAGTCCTCCATTAGGATGAGGCAGGAATTCCTATTTTCTTTATCAAGGAGTTCTTATATTTCCTCATAATTTTCTTCAACTGCATCTAATGCTGGCTGGTTGGACTATATACCTGTATTAACACCAAATCTTTTGAACTACCCTTCAATCTTATCATCATCAGTCCTCCATCAATATATTGTACCTTCTTTACGCTATTTTTCACCTTTTGTCCTATCAATATTCCTATTCCATTTTCATCACTCTTGATTACCCCCCAGTCCCTGAGTAAAAGATCATTTTCTCCCCATCTCATATCACACAATCCAAGGGCATCTAATCTGTTCCTTTCATCTCCTGATTTGCAATCTCTAGCTTTCCTACTTCTCACATTGGCAACTGCCTTTTTTGCCATCATCATCTGACAAGTGTTTCTCCCCCACTGCTATGTACGTATTTTCCCATGTTTTAGTTGTCTCCCATGTCCTGATGGAATTTCAATTTTTGAATGATTGATGGCAAACCCAAACAGGAACATAAAAGTAATGGTGAAGGTCCTCCGTTTCTGTATGGTGTCTTCAGTAGCTCTTTCTCGATGCCCATGCTTTTAGCTGTCTTTTTCTATGTCATTTGGGATTGATGTTCAGTAGCTCAACTCCTCTGTTTTTGTGTTCCATAGTTTTGACATGGGTGCTTATAACCTTGAGTGTTTAAACATCCTAAAACAAAACAAAACAATCACGTCTGTGACATTCATTAGTAGGAATTGACTGATCACAAGTGTTCATTGAAATATGTGTGGAATAGCAATTCTTGTTTTATGATTACAATCTACAAATTCCAAAAATCAGTCAAGTGTTTGACATTTATCACTCTCCTTATCACAGTAAATGTAATGCGGGGTGAATGTTGCTTTTCAGTGTAATTTGAATCAGGAGTGGCAGCAACAGTAATTGAGAAATATATTTTATTTTCTCTGTTCCATTATGGCACCATTGACATGACAACTAGAAGTAATTTCATTGTGAGCATCACATATCAGATAATGCACATGTAAACACTTTCCATACACTTGTTGGTATCTGACCTTGCTTAAGTATTGGATTATTGTAGAAATAAGAGTACTAATATTCACAGGAGATTTTCTTTGTTTGTATCTGCAATTTCCTAAGCTGAACCTTTGCATGCCAAGCTTCTTTGACCAAGAAATAATATCACAACAAGTAACATGAGAGCCCCAATGCAAGTTGGCTATTCTACAGATGAAGAGAAAGCATTAACTCTCCACTACCAAGCACTATTTCATGTCATTTCATACCTTCATTTTCATGATTTTTCAATAAAAAATATTAACAAATGCAAGTATTCCATTTGATGTTGGCTCTCGAAAGAAAAATATATTCTATGTATTCGTTTTTCATTCATTGAGGATGATTTGAATTACTAAACTAAACATGTTTGTACGACCTATTAGGGTAGAAACTTAAATGAAATATTGGGGTGTGAATGTAGTTTATCACAAGCTGTAGCTAATAAATTCAGCACTACACTATGAAATATTTGCTACTAACATTTTCAGAGGCTCCCTTAACCCGTCTGTGAACCTATGGAGTTAAGGAACCTGGCAGAATGTTTGTTTCAGAGTCCCCACGTCTGAAGGAATGTCCAATTTCTGTGTGTTACTGCAATGTGTTGTTGAGTTGTAATACTATGTGCCCACAGAGGCTGACAGTTGGTGTTAGAAATGTGTATTACTGCTTTATTTCTACAGAACTGAGAACAGTATGTTTTGTGGAAGGAGCTTCTAATCTTTCACATCTTTGTGGGTGGCAAAGTCAGTGAAGATATTATACTACATTATTTGCTACACATAGTGTTTTGGATGTATATGTTCACTACCAACTTATTCTGGAAGGGAACTTTTGTCTGTGTCTTGTAACTAGACTGTCCAGAAAAATTAACACTCTCATTAAAATTTCTTTACATCCAAAATTGTTTCTACATTTCTCACAGCTAACACTAAGTATCTGTGGCTGGACATATCTGGCATTGCAGTAAGAGGCTATAAAAACCAACCCATGTATCTATTAATGAAAACCATGTGATAATCCTGACTGTAGTTTTAGATTAGCCCTCACAAATGTACCGGTACTGTACTCCAAAGTACTATTTTTCTTTCTTCTTATGAGATGATGTAGTGGAGACAATTGTATTTTTCCATTATTTTGTCTTGGATGTCTTGACAGTTTCTTGGAATTGCATCAGTATTGACAGTCCTTTATGGAGCAGTCACTTGAATAATGGGTAGAGGGTTATGAAGAATCCAATCAGCAGAAATAAGATATCCATGATCTACCTTATGATACAGGGAACTCCCTTGCCCAACCTGTCACCCACAATCATGGGCCTATGTACCACCAGTTGTGGATGATCCATGCACAAGAAGAGAAATGTGCTCAGGTAGCCATGAACATTAGAACTTCTTTGTAACACAGAACGTACACGATAATACTCAGCAAGTGAAACAGCTTCATAATGAAATCAACATATAAATAGTCCCAACAGGCTGTAGGGTTGTCACTAATGAGAATCATTCCTGAAGGTGCAAGTTGAGCATTGCAAGGTGCACTGGTGATATCCTAGAGTCGAATGTTGTGTGCTGTACTCAGAGGAAAGGTCGTGACTATAACAGCAGCAACAACTTTGAAAGCTGTTATCCCCATAGAGGAAATGGCAGTGCCATCTAGGAGGTGCAGACCTGGAAGAAAAATACAGGAATCAGGCCAGGACATCTTGATGGAGGGATTATGTGGTGGAATGACACAGGCAGAAAGATACCAGAATGAAGGGATGAAGTGGCACAAGACAGGCACAAGATAAAAAAGGTAAGAATGAGGCAGAGAGTTGTAGAACATGAGAGAGCAAAAGTGTATAGTCATCTGCAAACAAAAGGAAACAAAGCAATGTTTTTGAAACTTGGAGCAAAACCATGCAAACTTGGCATGGAAGCACATGAACACAGGTAAGTAGGCTACCTGGTGGAATACAACACACTGGTAATAAATTTGCAGAGACAGAAAAGTAAAGAAAAATGCACAAGAAGAGAGATGTTCCTGAGTAATTGAGAAGAATAGAGCTTCATTGCAACACACATTGTACATGGTAACATGCAGCAAATGAAACAGCTTTCTAGTGAAGGAAGGTAGACATGGTCATGATCCACTAAGAGATTGGCACTAATATGAGAACTATTGTTGAAGCTTACATTCCCACACTCTGTCTTTTAACAACTGACAAACACTGCTGTAGGCACCATCAGTATAGGCTGCACTTGAAATACCAATATTGTGTTCTGCACTCCTAAGAATAGTCACGACACTCTGAAGTAGATAACTGATGTCATGTCTGGAACTTAGATTGGGTGGTGCTCCACTGTAGATTGACCTATAAAGGATGAGTATTGGAGGAATACTGGAAAGTTGTCCAATGTCACATGTCACATGGCTCATGGATGGACACTATTCAGTGGCTGTCACAGGCAAGATGATATGCACTGAGTTTGGGTTTCAGGCTCCTTAACATGGCAGCAACAGACAGCCCTCTGTTGTGTGGAATAAGGATGGATTTTAAGGCAGCAGCCAGATGCTACATCACCCACTTGCACCTCAATCCTATTATGTCTCCTACTCCGTCATGTTGCCATAACCATCAGCTGTTCTTGCTGCCCCACCTCTACAAAGAATCCAGCTGAGAAATACCCCACCCATTTGCCACTCATTCTCCTAACTGCATGTACTCATCTGTAATTAAAGAAAGGAGAGTTACATTGTAGGTGTTTGGTGTGGCAGTTTTACTGCATGAACAGCAAAAATGCTGTAAGCGATAAACATATTTCCTATAACTTTGTGTTGGGTATTCCTGAGAAAAATTCATGATTGTTTGAAATTGTGCGTGAAGCTTTTTGCTAGTCACTAAGTTCTCTGTTTGCAAAAGACTGGATTAATATATTGTGAGTATATGCCTGCAGTGAGTGTGGCTGCAAATACAGTCTTACTCACGGTTTGTAACTGTAGAACTTGCCACAGTGAGTTAACTCTGTAACATAAGGTTGTATGTTTTAATAGGCAGATTACTACAGGATTTCAGATTTCAAAATTTGTTCAGTAATTATTTGTAATGCTGACGGTAAATGTTTGTTTGCCCTTGAAGGTCTTCAGATAGCCATCCTCCAACCAGAGTAAAGTTCTGACTTCCTGGAACTTTGTTAGTAATGTTGATTCTTGTGCATAATTGAGTAGATTAGATGCTCATCGTTCACTTATCAGTAGGAATTTGAAATGTCTTAAATAAATGTTTCCGTTCTCTTTCATTTCATGTTGAAAAAATATTATTTTATTTGGTTGTTTTACTTTTGCAGAAAAAAATGTTTGTTATATTAACTCAAAATTTCTTTTTCTGTCCATCAGGACCTCATCAGGAACCTCTTCCGCTAAGAGCGGAGGGGAGAGGAACTTCATCGAGCACATCAGAGACTGGCAGAGCAAATGTGAGTTTCACCAGTAGCAAGAAAGTTAGATTTTGTAGCATATAATTAACACCACACTCCTTCCTGGCCTCTTTCCAGGGTGATCACAATTTTCATCTGCCCAGGGGTTTCAGCCACTACAACAGTTCCTCATTTTGTGTACTGCCTGCACACTTCCAACTTACTTAATGAAGTAAACTCCTTTCTACACACCCTATTTACTATGACTTTGGTATCATTATGTCCTGCACTCCAGTTGGTATCCTCACCCAACAACCTTTGCAACTTCTTCTGCACTGGTAACTGAAATGTTACCTCAAGTCTAAATTATCTGTTGAACAATCAAAAATGTTTAACAAAGAATACAGACTCTTCATTAAGAAGAGAAACTCCCCTTAATAACTAAAGATTGTACATTGTATACAGTATCTGAATGACACTCAACTTCATCTTCATTCTATTGATGTAATGGCAGTTCTCACAGTGCTCACAGATCTAAGGGCACGGCATATCACTGAACCAGAATGAGACAGCATGGAATAAACAACTCAAATCAGCAGGTACAGTGAAGCATGATAAAGCAGCTCTTGTTGTCAAACCCTACAGAAATGCAGCATTCACCTGCACCAGATCTCACGCACAAGAGAGAGAGAAATCCTAAGCCATATAAAAGTGTAAATCCTTTATTTGAACTAAAAAGTAACTTCATGGTAGCCACCATCATTCATGCATACCATACACATTGTGAAATACATAACATTACCAAAGTAATAGGTTATATCACAGTTTGTGTTATATACACAGATTAACACCCATGTGTGAAAAAAAAAAAAATTATTAGAAGGAGCTAGGCCACCGCTTAATTTTACAGAAACATAAACTTTCTTCAAAAACAAAAGGCTTTTTCTGCTACCAAAATTTTATGACAAGCCAAAGAATATGCCACCTTATTGAATCGAAATATTAGCAACTGAACTGAATTTACATTTCTTTGTTGGGGTTTTCTCACGATGTTTCCTGGCAGATGCCGAGGAAGTACAGGGGCGCAGAGTCCAGGGTCAATGGCTGGCATAGTGAAGATGTGGCACCTGGATGTTCCAGCTGCGTTGAAGTATCTTCCAGGCAGCAGTCTGGGCCGGGTCGAGAGATGCCGGTTTCCCTTTCTTTCGGCTATTTAACCCAGCAGCTCCAGTCTTCCTCCGCTGATTCCAGAGTGATGAATGGCAGCCGTTGGCGATACCTGACTGGTAGATGGTCATATCATAGTGTGACCATCCGTGCCGGAAAAAGACTCGTGTGCATGCATAGTTGGCGGCTGATTGAATGTTTGGCGGGAGCGTATCGAGCGCCAGTTGGTGGAAGGTGCCGGCACTAAGTTGCAGCTGCACTTAATTCTGCTGCAGTAGCTGATTTTTGCGTTTTTGTGGCTGTGCGTGCCACGACATTTAGTATTCATTAAAATGCCAATTATCACTTACAGTTTACAAAATTATTTATATGTATAGCAATTACACATCTAAGTACCTTTCTAAAATGATAGAAGAGCCACTCCTCTTGCTACAATTGTGGCCGGACAAACTTCCTAAAATCATCTTAAAATAACTTCACTGGTTTTTTAAATCAATATCACATGCATTTTGTAGATAGGTCTTATTGTCTCTAGGTATCAAGAGTTTCACACACATATTGCTTAGTAATTCAGTAAAACTGACTTCATGTTTTTAAGCTCATGTATCACAGCTTGTGTAGTGTAATGTAAAAGTAACTTTGTAGCTATGTAATATTCAGATAGGTCTCTGGTACATGAAACAGAATCAAATGATGATTCTTTTGACAATCCACCAGTTCTTGTATTGACTTCTATATGCCGACAGGTGTCCCTCCAGCAATGATTCTATAATCAATACAATTGCTGTCTGTCATACAAATTACACTGTATAGTGTCTGCCACAACGAGTGCAACTCTTAAGGTGAGGGCTTGTGCCACAATAACTCACATTGCCATGGTCATTGTAAAATATTTTGCATGTGGTCACAATGGGCCTAATTAATCCAAATGAATAAAAATTGGATGATGTGACAGACAATACAGTGCATTTTGTGATGCTGTAGACATCAGGGGCTGGTTTGACACTGTTCACAAGATGCTGGAAGCTAGAGTAAGCCTAGTGTGTTAACATCCTCATTGTTGACAAGCCGTAGAGGTAGTTGTGTTTCTTGCTCCACTGAGGGGATATTTTCGAGTAGTTTCACACTGTTGCTGCACAATTTCCATAGTGAAGATCAACCTTCCATAAATATCCTTGTGAGATCTTGCTGGAGCTTGATTGCTGCCCCTACTGTATCACAACCTAGGATTGTCCACAGAGAAACAATTAATGATAATGTTTGCTGCTTCACTGTGGTCACTCTATTTGTAAGCTGGTTGTAACAGACACCATGCTGCAAGAAAGGTTGCACAAGCAGTTTGTCATGTGACTGTCTTCAATTGGTATTCCTGAAGTGTTGCACATATCACTCTTCCTTAATATTTTTTGGTAAGCATGATCTTCACCTGCTACCAGAACTTTTCAATATGTCTTCTCCATATCTGGTGTAAAGGCAATGCAGTGCATGCAGAAACACAAAGTTATGGATTACAAAGCCTGTTGAATGATTGGTCCTGTCATTAGCAAACTGTTTAGCTACCAATCCATGTTCAATATGGTAGAAAAATCAAACACTACTCTCATTCAGTAGTTGAGCTGGCTTCCTCAGAGACAGTACTATGTGCATTGTAACACGAAACTGCATCTGTAATGACTACTGGTTCCTAAGTCTTTGTACCCGCTCATAAACTCTGCATAGATTTCTTTAAACTTTTGTTGTCACACTAGATTCTGTTCAGTCTGTGAGAAGCATTTTGCTTCAGTGTAAAAAGAATTCAGTACTGACTCATCTCTTCGCAAAACAGAAGACAAACAATGAACCTGCCTGTGGAATCTATATTAGTGTGTTTAACAAAGTGTGCTTTTGCATTGCTGCTCTTCTCATCATTACAAAAGGATTTAATTCTTCTGTCTCCAAGAATCTGATCAAGGAGGTTTTAGCATCAGTGTAACTTTTTGCAAAGCATAATATTACTGAACACATTGATGAAATGTGCTCTAGCATTTATTACTGCCCTAACATTTACTGAAGCACAGGATGATCACTTCCTATGGAGGCAATCCATGCCTTCTAATAGCAACTTAGATTTGTCTCCCATGACCTAGGTGCTTGGCATTGGAGGGAGATGTCTGTTTGTTCCCAGGTGTGCTGTGCCATGGTGGTACTGTAGTCTTGAGATTTGCAATGATTCTCATTTATTTTTAAGAAAAGCACACTCTCTTTAGATGACAGGGAGCTATTGGGACTCAAACTGGCTTCAGATTTTGTTCTTACAGGTTGGTCAACTTTTTCTTTCAGGGGCTGTAACATAATCATGTCTTGCAGGGATGCATCTACTTGTAATGCCACCAGTGCAGGCACAATTGTTTGGAGCCTTGTTAAGCTGTGCATGAAGTTCACTTGCACATGCCCTTGTCATTGATGGGAGTGCTAAGTTTCTTCCCATGTGTTGATGCAAGAAATTGAGTCTTTTTGTATCTGTTGCAAACCATATTAAAGGCCACATTAAAATAAGTGCTAGTCCCTAGAAGATGAGCAGTTGCATTGTGGGCCACACGTTACTTAACTAAGCAAATGATAATACTTAGCATTGCCCTGTAATTCCTCATTATTTACCACAAGACTCAAAAATGTCATAAAAATGCCATTACTGAATTACATCATCATTAAATGGTGGCAGTTAAGTGATGGGCAACCTAATGGTACTTTTGATGTTCTCAAGTCAGATCCACCATTTAACGAATCATTGTCACAGGCATTGGCACAACACCCTCACAGCAGTCTCAGGCAACTGAGACCACTCTCATACCATTACATCCCACCCTGAAATTTCATTGTTTGAATGTAGATCTCTAATAAGACCCCAATGCTTCATTGTAATAAGAAGAATTATGTTTCTTTTACTGAGGATTTCTTCGTATTGTGCTCTGCCACAATTAAACATTGTTATTGACACTAGCTGACACCTGTGAACAGCTCATTAGGAGGTTAATATGGGTAGACCCATAATATAAACCTTGGAATGAGGTCATATCTTTTAGCAGATAGTTTAGCTTTTGCTAAATGAATAATTTTTAAATAACATTCAAAACGATAAATTAACTAGCCCGCAGGACATGTTTGCGAATGTTTCTTTCACTGATATTGCCAAAAAGTTGGCACAAGTTGCGAATTAAATAAAGGATTTTCTTGGTAAACACTAAAATATATTTAATGTGGATAAGGTGGATTGCCACTTGACCCTTTTTCAGAGACAAAGAGAGTTCAGACTATTGCTGGTGATCATGGGGAGAATGTAACAATAGTCAAATGTTGAGATGCTGTAATTGCAAGCATCCCACCATTAATTCTGTTCAGAGGAAAGCTGTGTAAAGATGAAAAGTATTAAAAGTTCCGTGATGACAGCTCAATGATAGCCAGCAAAACCTTCTTCATTCTTGATGGAGCTAAATCACATCTGGATGCTTGGTATTGTTGCTACTGCTTAAGAAAACAAAATATTCTATTGCCTATAAAGGAATTAAATGTGAATGTATGCCAATTGTTAAATGTGTTCCCAAAACATCTGAATATTCTGGGATGTTGCTGACCTAATTACTGGACATCTGGAAAAGCTGAGAGTTACAGATGTGATATTTTTAAGTGCCTGGCTGAAAGAAATGACACAAATGAGGCTGACTGCTGTTTCAAAGAAACAGGAATCTTTCCTTCCAATCTTTAAGTGATTCGCAAGTCTATATTTGCACATTCAGTTTTTACTGAGTGTCATATTGAAACAGATTTCAGCCATGAGGCATCAAACTTATCAAGGGATGATTCAGCAATTGACAGTTCTCCCTAAGCTATTGATCAAATGTAGGAGGCACTGATTAGAATCACGCAGGGAACACTACCAAAGTAGTAGTAGTAGTAGTAGTAGTAGTAGTAGTAGTAGTAGTATGGTATTCTGCCTTACAGCAGCTCTTGTCATGGATTAAGCCTCTTCCACTATTGTCTGTCCATAGCCAGTCTTTTTATTTCAGAATATTTGCCTCCTTTGATATTGTCCAGCATTTGATATCCTCTTTTTCCTCTTCCCCTTGTTCCCTCCACCATTCCTTCTATTCCTTCCTTCAACAAACAGTCCCTCCTCAAACAATGTCCAATCCAGTTCCGTTTTCTCTTTCTTTGGTCTCTGCACCATATAGTGCAACGCTCCAGATGTGACATTTGGCAAGTCTTTTCCTCAGATCTTCGTTTAGTGGTCCACAAAGCAATTTGTTTCCTCTTGAATCCTTCTTTTGCCATTGCAATTCTTTTCCTAATTTCTGTTGAGCAATACATATAATCCATTATTACAGTTTCCAAGTAATTGAAGTTATTCACTTGATCTGTTTCCTCTCCCCCTATTTTCATAAAGCGTTTTGTCCCCTTTTCTCCAATTACCATGCTTCTTGTTTTCTTCTTGTTAATCTTCATTTGATATTCCTCTAATTTTGTGTTTAGATCATATAACATTTGTTCTATCTCTCTTGCACTATTTGCAATCACAATCATATCGTCTGCAAATCTTATACACTCCACTCTCTGACCCCTTATATAAACTCCTTCCCTTCCATCAAAACTTTCACTAATAATTTCCTTCTGATATATACTGAAGAGTGTTTGTGATAAACAACCACCTAGTCCTACACCTCTTCCCAGTTGAAATTCTTCATTCATCACACCTACTTTTACTCTTGCTCTCTGGTTCAAATATAGATTTCAATTAGCCATCTATCCATCTATTCAGCTCCATGTTTCCTTAAGATTTCCATCAGTTTGTCCCATCTGACAGTGTCAAAAGGCTTCTCAAGATCAATGAACACAACATACACCTTCCTTTTCTTCTCCATGCACCTTTCCCATATCACCCTCCTAGTACACAATTCAGCTGTCCACATAGCCTTGTATTGAGCGTCCTCAGCAAGCCTTCAGCTGCATGTGATATCAGGCACATTGTTCTATGTTTCTCACACTTTTTGCTGTACTTTTTCTTTTCTACGGGTATTAAGATTTCCTTCTGTAAAGTCCATTGGCTATTTTCCTGTTATGAATATTTGATTACACAATTCAATCAACTCCCTTTTCCCCTCTTTCTCCAATTACTCTATAGATTCTTCAATCTTGCTAGTTAGTATTGCATTTCTTTTGCCATCATCTGCAACTTTAGCTTCTTCTTCTTCTATCCCAAGATCTTCTTCACTTGGTCAGCTGTTTACAGCATATAGCCATTTTATATATTCTTCCCATCTTATCATTATTTCTTGGGGTTCACTCACCATTTTACCATCTGCTGCCTCTACTTCCTTTAGTCCATTGTTGTTTCTCTTTTTCCCTGAATGTCAAATCCATTGCTTCTTTGTACATGAAATTATATGTTCCTTCTTTCTCTAATTTCACTACCTTGTCACACTCTCCTGTCAGCCGTTTGTCCTTTGTTTTTTCTGCCCCCCTTCTTACTTTATTATTTAATCTCCTGTAGTTGCACTTCCCTTCTTCTGTGTTTAAAGTAATCTATTTCCTGCGATCATCGATCTTGGTTACATACCTGGTGGTACCCATTCTTTCTTTCTTTATTATTTTCCTCTCCTTGACTCACAGCATTTCCCTAGGTGCATTTTTGATTCCATTTTTAAAATGATCCTGCCTTCCTTCTGTGCATTCAATTTCCTGACCCTTCATTATGATTTCACAATATGCATTCTCTAATTTTTCAAAATTGCCTTTGTCTTTGTTTCTCAAAGTTAATGTGCTCTCTCTTCTGTCCTTCCCAGGTTCTTTTCAATTAAACTAGAACGTCAGCTATTACTAATATATGATCTGAATAAATATCTGCCCCTGGATAGGGGATCAATTTGATATCTTTTGTTGTCAAATCGAGATATCCAAGTATACTGTCATCTATTGTGGTTACCAAATAGAGTATTTCAAAATACCATGAAATTTTCATTGCAGTAATCCAAAAATCTTTGCCCTCTCTCATTTCTTTCACCCAGTCCAAATTTTCCCAAAGCTGCTTCTTCTGGTCCTTCACCAACTACTGCATTCCAATCACCCATTATAACAAGATATGCATTTCTTTTCCCTCTCTGCTAAGTTCTCTATCATTTCACAACATTCTTCTACCTCCTCATCTGAATGATTACTTGTTGGCATGTAGACCTGGATGATTACTAAGTCTTTCTTTTTCTCTTTCAGTCTCATCATCAATATTCTTCCACTAACATACTCAACCTCGATAACCTTGTCCTCCAGTCCTCCACCTGTCAAAATTTCAACCTCATTCATTCCATTTTTATCTTCACCTGAATAGTACAATCAGAAGTCAACACTTTCTAGTTTTCCACAACCACCCCATCTCACCTCACACATTCAGAGTACATCCAATTTGTTTCTTGTCATTTCGTGTTTGGCGTTTTCTAATTTCCCCTTCCCGGAGAAGGGTTACAACATTCCAACTACAAATCCCAAATAAGTCTTCTTTCTTTTCCTTCCTTCCTTTTTCCATTTGCCCTAATCTCTGGACTCCTTGTTGTATTCGCCTCCTGGAGAAGCAATTGAGGGGGAGCTTTACCTCTGGAATATTGTACAAAGAGGTCCATCCCATGAATATCTAGGGAAATAATTCTGGTAGTGGTTTCCCATTGCCTTCCACCGTGCTCCACATCTTGTCAGCTTGCTGACCCAGTTTACTGCTGGGGTTTGTTACCCAACCTTCCACTGGGTTGCTCAGCCTAACAGGGCCATGATGTGTAGGTAGGATTGTGGAGAATGGAGATGAGAGAGTCGAAGAAAACTCTCTTGTGGAGTTCTTGTATTTGCATCTCACCCCCATTTTTAGCCAGAGTCACAGGGTTGTAGCAGTGATACTCCCAGGTAATCTCCCAGACCTACCAAAGAATGACAGATAAATGTCCACAGTGTCTAGTACACATACTAGAGCATTGCATGGTAATTTATCTACTCCACAACCATAGCAAAAAATGAAAAAGTAAACCACTACAGTGCACGGCTCAAAATAGAGGACAAAAGTTATTTTGAAGTCTTTTTTTTGTATAAAAAGGAACATCAGCAAACTCATATGGTTTGCAGCAAAATCCAAAATATGTGTGAAGCACAGAATCAAAACACCTAGACTTTATGAGAGAACGTGCTTGGAAAACCAACCAGAACCTAATGGACCCAAGTGAGAGGAGTAGGAAATTTAAAGATTTATTGCTTTATGTTCTGAAGATACAGCAACTTCATTTGTCCTGATAATGAGGATGACCCCAAAAATGAAGTTGAACATTGCATTATCAACTTGACATGGAACCTTTATTTTTATTTATTTATTTATTTATTTATTTATTGCTTGCATCATTATTTTCCTCTGTAAATTCTAACTGAATTTAGTATTCATTAAGTAAGGGCCACATGATGAATAATTCTGTTACTTACACTGGAAAAGCTATGAAATTCATAAATTCACCTTTTCTGCCCATGAAAGAGAGAGAGAAATTGACTGGCTAGTACCATAGGAGGATTGCTGTGAATTTTTAAATTAAAGAGTCAGAATGTACTGGCCTCTAAGATCCATACTTTATAATGTCGACAGTTACAGAAGAGATAGATTGCTGCTCATTGTAAATGTGACACATGGCCTACTACAGGAATGTGGAACACCCTGCACAACATGGAGCTACACATAACGTGCCCAATTTCAATGGCTGATTCACAACAAAGGCAATCTGTGTTGTCACATACACCACCAGCTTTTCTGAACTCTGAAGACTGGAGTTGTTCTTAAAACACATTCCCTGCTCCTGAAACCATCCCTGCCTCAACGTACAGTAACCTATTGTCCCCCTTCTTCCAAACAGCCCCATCCCACCCTTTCCCCACTGTCCTATCATCTCCTCCCAAGCCACATCCCCACTGTGCATGGCTCTCTGCAAGTGAACCAACCAGTCCCTTCTCCTTTTATGTGCTCCTTTACTTTCTGCTCCGTTTTCTTTCCTTCCCTCCCTCCCTCCCTCTCTCCCTCACAAATCTACACCAGATAGCCTCATCCGCCACATCTAGTCCCTGCACACACCGCTAAGTTGCACTGTTTCCTCCTCTTCAACCTGTTCTGGGCTGTCCCTTTACCTGCTCTGCTCCACTATCAATTGTTAGTTCTGTTTAATATGTTGGTCTGGCCTGAGCAGCCAGAGGTATTGCGTGGTGGTGGTGGTGGGGTAGTAGTTGTAGTGGCAACTGCCTGTAACACTAGTTTGTTCTTGTAACATTTGTGTATATGGCCTTGATGTGCTGGTACCATGAACAGCTAAAAATCATGGGGAAACTACAGCCATTCCTTTTTCTTGTTGCTGTGTTGTTCTACTGTGTGACTTAACCAATCAAACCCAATTTAATTTTAGTCATTATATATTCTGTATTTTTGGGAAACTGTGTCCTTGCAAAAAAGGCACCTGTAACACTTTTTATCATGACGACCTTGCTGTTGGGCACCCATGAGATTCGCACACACGTGAGGTGGCCAGAGTAAGTGTTTAAACTCAAAAGAGTGTTTCCAGAATCACTTGGCAGCAATTCCGGATGTGTGGAGTGTCACACTTACCTGCTGGAATCGCTGTAGTCTGTTGGAATGCACAATGCACAATGGATATAATTGGATGCAAGTGATCAGCCAGGATTCTTAAGAACATCATATCTAGACATATTAGGGGTGTCCGTCCCTGGTTGCTAAGTGGTCAGTTCAACAGAGTATCATACCTAATGGCCCGGGTTTGATCCCTGGCTGCGTCGAGGATTTTCTCTGCTCAGGGACTGGATGTTGTGTTGTCCTTATGTTCATAATTTCGTCCCCATCAAAACACAAGTCTCCAAAGTGGTGTCAACTCGCAAGACTTGCACCAGGCTAACTGTCTACATGATGGAAGGTCCTAGCTACGTGGCATTTCCATATCAGGAGTCCAATATCATTCAAATTGCACATGCCCCACACCATTACAGAGGTTCCACCTCCTGTCATGTAGGGTCTATGGATTCGTGAGGTTGTCTCCATAACTATACACTTTCATCCCTTTGATACAGCTTGAGATGACTCATCCAACAAGCCACCAAGTTTCCAGTCAACAGTCCAAGACCAATGTTGAAGTGCAATTACTGATGTAGACATAGGATGGATTTTCACTTTTATATAGCTTGTTGAACACAACCAGAACATCATGGTAAAGAATAGAAACAGTGAAACCAATGATTCACAGTATCATTCAGTCGCTGGCCTCAGTAAGGAAAATGTTGCAACAAAATACTTTATTATATTCCAATGGGTCTCATCGGTCACAAGTGCCATACTATTACTTTACTTACCAATACCATGCTTCTGTATGACCCAGTACAATGTAGACATTGTGAAGTACACATGCACAAACAATTTTATGGGAAAAGATGTCCAATTTCTTCACAGGATTTACAATATTATTCAGGTCACACATGGTTTGTCTTGAACTAGAGTTCTAGCATACTGTATATCATGTGGATGCATGTGCAACTATCTACAAGCAAATTAACAACAGACTAATTGCTCCAAAAAGGAACAATGAGAAAGGGAAGATCAGGAAGATGATGGTGAGGCGAGCAGTCTTGCGATGGACCATCATAGCAACAATAGTTTGGGGCACAGAGGAGTGAATATGTCATGGGAGGGCTTTGAACACCAGCAAGGCCCTAATTACTAGTGACAAACATACCAAATAAACAGAGATGAACAAATACACCACTGGCTGTCATCACTCATACCCTCGGTACAAACCAAACTGCTGATGTCTGCTTCACTGTGATATCCTTCTGGTTTTGATGGTGAATGGATGATGGTAACTGAGGCATTGTCAAAGCTGTTTGACTTATACATAAGAAATAGCATATTGACCCAGTTCTGATTGCTCCCACATGATGCCAATAATGTTGAAAACATTTATAGGAATTTTCTTGCCCAAATGGCCTGTCCTCAAGTGTAAGCTGTGCAGGATTCAGCAAACATATGAAGAATGCAGATGAATTTACTTTCCATCAATGCATGTTCTGCATCTGGCACATTCATGAATTTCTAGGTATCCTCCATTGAGACAACTACTATTAATTTGTAGGAACAGGTATTGTTAAAGCCATACAAATTCATCTCAAGGTCCCCTGTGGTTAGAATAGGCCTGCAGTATTCCTGCCTGTAATAAGAGGCGACTAAGAGGAGTCTCAACTACTTCGGCCTATATGTGATGGTCCCCTCTCGTGTTTACCCTTAATTTTTCCATTATTTTTCGTTTAGCGAACCAATTGGGGAAGGGCACCTTACATGGTGCATTGTGCCCATTGTGTATAGAGACCTTTATCCAGCTTTCTCATCGTCGCATTGCCGTTCCGCTAGTTCCCCATCTCTTGGGTGAGGATACATTCCTAGGTGCAATTTCCACCATGCACTGTGCAGTGTTGCTTTTTGTGGAGCTGATGACTATGGACTTCCTTGCACCTAATTCCAGCATAGTAGCCAGTCAACTGTGGTGGCACTGCCATGTACCCTGTTGGTTGTCGCCTCCTTACAACACAGGGATCACTCTGCTGATGACTGCGCCAACTCCGCATACATGCCAAGGAGTAGAGGCCTATCTCCCTGGGGTATTGGGTCTCCAAGCAATGGCCATCCTGCCAGGTGGCCCCCGCTGTTTCTGAGTGGTGCCCGTAGGGAGGGCCCGTGGTCAGAGTGGGTGCCATCAGGTCAGATGACCCGCAATGAAGCGTGGTACATCATCTCTTGCAGGTGGCCATCTACCAGCAGTCTCTAAGCATTCTTGGGCACAATTCAATGCTCAGAAATATGATCCCAAATCATTCCCCTCCCTGGTCACACTGTGGGAGGAGTGTCTCAGGATGGCAGTGACACTTATTCACTCCGGTTGCTAGTTTGTATGAGAGCTGAAGAGGAGTCTAAAGTCTAAATTCTTCATAGAGCATTTAGAGGACAAGTTTGGGGAGGTGGAGGGCTTGTCCAAAATGTGCTCTGGGTCAGTATTGATAAAAATGGCATTCTCTGCCCAGTCCCAAAGGTTACTTACTTGTGACAAGTTGGTGATGTTTCAGTTACCATAACACACCATGAGAGTTTAAATATGGTCCTGGGTATTATTTTCCATAGGGACCACCTTTTCAGTCTGATGACTTGCTGCACGCCAATTAAGAACGTCAAGGTGTTCATTTCATGTGGCGCATTCATTGGGGTTTGAACAGTAATCAGATTTCTACCGGTGCCTTCATCTTGGCCTTTGAGGGTGATACATTACTGGAGAAGGTCAAGGTGATGGTCTACCACTGAGACATCAAGCCCTATATTCCTCCCCTAATGCAGTGGCTTAAGTTCTGCAAGTTTGGCCATATGTCTTCCTGCTTATGTGAATTACTGACTGGCCTTCCACTCCCTGAAGGAAAGGTTGGAACATCAGAGCCTTTCATTTCACACGCGCCGCCCTGAATCGTTCAATGCTCCATTCAGTGAATGGGAATTCCAAAGTGCCTTAGCCACTTGCCCTGATACGGCTCCCGGCCAAATGGCATCCACTGTCAGATGCTCAAACACCTCTCGGTGGACTGCCATTGATGCCTCCTAGACCTTTTCAATCATATCTGGATTGAGGGTGAGTTCCTATCACAATGGCGAGAAAGCATTGTAATCCCTGTGTTGAAACCTGGCAAGTACCCACTGGAGGTGGACAGCTACTGCCCCATTAACCTCTCCAATGTTCTTTGCAAGTTGCTCGAACCCATGATAAGCCAGAGGTTGAGTTGGCTATTTTATTCTCAGGGCCTTCTGGTTCTGTCTCAGGGTGGGTTCGTAAGGGCAGCTCTGCCACCGATAATCTGGTATTCCTGTTGTCTGACATGTGTATGGCCTTTGCCCATCATCAGCATAGGGTCACCATCTTTTTTGACATGTGGAAGGCATACGATATGACATGGTAACATCACATCCTCTCTACGATTCATGGTTCCGATTTTTGGGGTCCCCTCCCGATTTTTATACAAAATTTTCTGTCACTTCGTTCCTTGTGTGTGCAAGCTGTGGCCTCCTATAGTTCCTCCTAAGTTCCCGAGTATGGGGTACCGCAAGGATCTGTATTAAGTGTCTGCCTCTTTTTGATAGGAGTTAATGGGCTTGCTTTGGCAGTGGGAACGCCTGTCTCATCTTCCTTGTATGCTGACGACTTCTGCCTATACTATAGCTCCACCGGCATTGCAGCTGCTGAACAGCAGTTGCAGGGTGCTTTCCAAAATGCAGCAGTCTTGGGCTGTAGTGCATGTCTTCCAGTTTTTGGCTGCCAAGACGTGCGTTAAGCATTTCTGCCAGTGACACACTGTTCAACCTGAGCCATGGCTTTATCTTGATAACAAACCTCTTGCTGTTGTGGAGACACATCAGTTTCTGGGATTGGTTTTAGATACCTGGTTGACTTGGCTGCCTCATATTTAGCAGCTTAAACAAATGTGCTGGTGGCATCATGATGCTCTTCATTGCTTGAGTCACAACAACTGGGCTGCCGATTGGTCTACCCTGCTACGGCTGTACCAAATGTTAATTAAGTCCTGCCTAGATTATGGAAGCCTGGCTTATGGTTCGGTAACCCCTTCTGCATAACTGATCTTTTAACTGTAATAAACTACTTCCAGTTAAATGTTTCGAATATTACACTCTCTTTACTTCCTCTGTGCCTATATACCGAAAAAGTAATAAATTGAGACTGCCCTTTTATAAAGTTATTTGCTGTTATTTCAAATTCATCTGTCTTCCCTCTATTGCCATCCACTGCAATTCCTGGTTATACCACGTGCTCTCTCCATTTATCATTTCTCCCAAATATTTAAATTCATTAACCCTCCTTATCTCTCTATCTGTTTCTAGGGTTACAGGGGCATTCTAATGTTTGTCAGAAATTTTGCTTTTTTTCTATACAATCTCTTAATGCCGCTTTGTTGGCTATTTCTCTTGAGAGACTGATTTGTATTTCTACATTTGTTGGATTTTCATCTAGAATGGCATAATCATTTCCAAATGGTCAACAGTGAATTTCAGTATTTATTTTCTTAGCATCTAGTCTTACTGGTGCAACCTTGTGTTCTGTAAGTTTTTGTTTGCATTATCTTACTATTTTCTCTAGGATGAAGTTCGAGGAGTGTAGACAGGCTGTCACCTTGCATTACACCTGTTTTTATTTTGAGTGCCTTCAATACTTCACACCAAAACTGTACTTTTGATTCATTGTCTGTGAGTGTTGCATGAATAAGGTAGTTTAGATTTAATGCCAAATTCTTGAGTCACTTTGTCTAGTGTTTCCCTGTCAATCAAATCAATTGCCTTTTTAAAATCTGTAAATGTTAAAACCATGTCTTCAGAGTTTGTAAGTGTGTGGCAGATTATGGACTTGATGAAATTCTGTTCTGAGCAAGATCTGCCCTTCCTAAATCCAATCTGATATTCTCACAAGTAGCTATAAAGTGTTACTTGTACCTGCTCACTGACAGTAGAGATATATCTCTGCAACTATTGACATCATGCTCATCACAACTTTTGTGCACAGGATGGGTAAGAGTCACTATGCAGTCTTTTGGCATTTTTCCAGTTTCCCCATATTTATTAATATATGGTCTGAAGTTGTTTGTCATTTTTAGTTGAGACCATTTTTGGTTGGGACATTTTATAAGTTTCTCCACTGGCTTTCTTGTTTTTCACAGTATTTATTATTATTTTTTTTTATTTCCTTAGCTGTGGGTTGTGGATTTGCTTCGGTGTTTCCATGAAGATAGGGAAATTCTAGCTAATAGTTCATTTGTCCACAGTTCAAGAGTTGTTGACAGTACCATACTTTCTTATTAATTTACAGGTCTGGTTATTTGCTTATTTTACCATTTTCATCTTTGAAGTACACTACAGGCCATTGAAAATGCTTCACCAAAAAGGAATGCAGATGATGAATGGGTATTCATTGAACGAATATATTATACTAGGACTGACATGTGATAACATTTTCATGCAATTTGGGTGCATAGATCCTTATAAAGCAGTACCCAGAACAACCAACTCTGGCTGTAAAAATGACCTCCATATGCTTGGGCATTGAGTCAGAGCTTGGATGGCATGTACAGGTACAGCTGCCCATGCAGCTTCAACACGATGCCACAGTTCATCAAGAGTAGTGACTGGTGTATTGCGATGAGCCAGTTGCTCGGCCACCATTGACCAGACATTTACAATTAGTGAGAGATCTGGAGAATATGCTGGCAAAGGCAGCAGTTGAACATTTCCTGTATCTGGAAAGGTCCATACAAGACCAGAAATATGCAGTCGTGTATTATCCTGCTGAAATGTAGGGTTTTGCAGGGATCGAATGAAGGGTAGAGCCACGGGTCGTAACACATCTGAAGTGTAACGTCCACTGTTCAAAGTGCTGTCAATGCGAACAAGAGGTGATCGACATGTGTAACCAATGGCACCCCATACCATCAAGCTGGGTGATAAGCCAGTATGGCGATGATGAATACACGCTTCCAATTTCCATTCACTGTGATGTCACCAAACATGGATGTGACAATCAAGATGCTGTAAACAGAACCTGCATTCATCTGAAGAAATGCCATTTTACCATTCGTGCACCCAGGTTCATCGTTGAGTACACCATCGCTGGTGCTCCTGTCTGTGATGCAGCGTCAAGGGTAACTGCAGCCATGGTCTCCAAGCAGATAGTACATGCTGCTGCAAACATCGTTGAACTGTACATGCAGATTGTTGTTGTCTTGTGACTCAGGGATTGAGACGTGGCTGCACCATCTGTTACATCCATGCAGATAAGATGCCTGTCATCTTGACAGCTAGTGATCCGAGGCTGTTTGGATCCAGCATGGCATTCCGTACTATCCTCCTGAACAAACCGATTCCATAATCTGCTAACAGTCATTGGATCTCGACCAACGCAAGCAGCAATGTCGCGATATGATCAGCTGCAATTGTGATAGGCTACAAACCAAACTTTATCAAACTCAGAAACGTGATGGTATGCATTTCTGTTCCTTACACAAAGCATCAGAACAGCGTTTCACCAGGCAATGCCGGTTGACTGCTGTTTGTGTATGAGAAATCGGTTGGAAACTTTCCTCATGTCAGCATGTTGTAGGTATCACCACTGGTGCCAACCTTGTGTGAATGCTCTGAAAAGCTATTCATTTCCATATCACAGCATCTTCTTCCTGCCGGTTAAATTTCACGCCTGTAGCACGTCATCTTTGTGGGGTAGCAATTTTAATGGCCAGTAGTGTAAATACTTGAAGCATGGTAGTAATTTAGGTGATTGTTAAAAATCCTATAGAAATTCTGGGTGTGTTCTTTAACAAAGCTATTTCATATGTCAATAAGTTTACACTTCCCAGAAGACCATTTAGCACCCTTTATTATTCTTTCAGTTTCTTTCCTTTGCACTTCAAATTCATCAAAGCGCTCAGTCTTCCAAGAACTTTTCCTTCTTTCCTTTCTTTTGTTCTTTCTGCAACTGCTTTTTCACAGGTTTCATTCCACCAGGCTATCTTCATTTTTGTTGTTCTAATACATTCTTCACTTCCCTATTGATTGCTTTGGACAATTCTTCCCATTTTCCTGATTTTTCTATTTTAATTTCTTCTTGCAAATGTTGTATTTTCTCTCTTGTGATGTTGAGCCTCTCTCTGTCATATTTTATCAATTTTTGCTGTCTCTTGTGGTTTTTAATAGGGAGAAATTACAGTTGAATTTGTCATGTAATGATCAGAGACTAATTCTCTGTTTCTTGTTACTTTCACATTCGTAATATATTTAGTATTGTTTTGAGAAATAGCCACTTGATCTCATTGCAGTGCCTTTAGAATTATAATTGGAGATATCCACGTTTTTACTTTCCATGAAATTTTATGAAAGATGTTGACAAACATCAACTGAAATGTTATATGAAGATTAGTAAGCCCTGAGCCATTTTTGTTCCATCTTTTATGGGATGGATATTCTCTTAAAATACCCTAGTAGCATCACAAAAGTTGCTTCTGTAGCTTTTGATATTTGTCTTCCAAAAGTTATCAAATGCTGCTACTTCACTTGTATTTTTCTTATCGTCGTCATGAATTGGAATGTGGCAATTAAAAGGTAAACTCTCTGTTTTTGCATTTCACTGTGAGAAGTGTGTCTTTCTGAATGAGATTGAAATAGTCACATTATATTCAAACTTTTTATGAATATAGAGGGCAGTACCAAGTATTGGCATACCTTTTATAATTTTTATTGCTGGTTTCTCCTCAAAAAATTTTGTGGTTGTTTAGGTACTGTATCATTTTTGTCGAAAATTGTTTCTTGTACTGCTAAAAATTGTATGTCATGCTTGTCTAAGAGAATTTGAAGTTCTTCCTGTTTACTAAATTTTAGTAATGAGTTCACATTCAAGGTGCCTCTGAAGAATTTCCTTTTGAACTTGAGTTTGGAAGACTACGATGGATGCTCTGACTCATCCTTCCTGCTGTCTTTGTTGTTGATGTTGATAATAATGTTGATGATGATATTGATGATTATAAAGGTAAACAGATGAGTTTTATTACTAACTCTTTCACATACCAAGTGATTTGTATCTTTGATTTACACCACAAGGCGCCTCTTTCACAATATTCAACAAAATATCCCTTATTTCCAACAGTCGCTGTTTTCAAGTAACTAAAAAATTTTAATTTTTAATAATTCCTTTGAGCTAAATTATTTTGGGAACTTAAGAAAGCCACCACATACAGGAAATTTCAGCCTACCAGTTATCAGAATTTTAGTAAAGTGTGACAGTGTACAGGAATAAGTGGTGTCATGAAATAGTATCTTAAGTAATTAATGGCTTTTGAACTACGTAAATAATGTATAAATAATTACTTATTCAGTGTCAGGAACAACTGGTCTACAAACCTGACTAGGTTGTTGTTCCTTAAATTATGACATGTATTTTTTCTTATTAATGAATGTACAGTATACTGAAATTGTATCTTACATGAACTAATTAACAAAACTGGAAAACAATGTCACAAAATTTTCAGGGTTGAAGAAAGTACAAATAGTGAACCAGAACTCCAGAGACATGTCTAGATGTTGTTTAGCATTATCTAAATATTTTGGTATAAGGGACACACAGTCTACAGCAGCTTGTCACACAGTAACAATGTAATTATAATTGATTTAGTTTTTACCCATATCAATATTGTTTCCCTGAAAAACTTTTACAAATATGGAAGAGTTTAAATATGCAAACATCAAAAAACAAAATGCAGGTTAATGCCACTGCACATAGATGAAATTGTGATGTGGTGGCCTTTACACTGTGCTGAACTATTCCCACTGTAATCATTCCACTGCATTCAGTGAACCCGTACGAAAGTTGCTTATCGGCCAATTCTAAGTGAGCTACGTTATCCATCGTTCTGTGGGTCGCTGTTCATGTAGAACTAATAGGGGTGGAAGAACAATCCTGAGACAGAACTGGGCAGAACTCAATGCAAGCTCAAAGATGATGAGTAAGATAGGCATTATGTTGCTATCAGTAACTACTGTTAATGGATGGAACAGATTTGTTTCCAAACACAAGACATGGCAGTCAACATTGATATTTGTGGTGCTGTGCTGATGTATTCAGTACATATGAAGTGCTGAATCTGCACCTAGATCTATTAATCATTGGCCTAGTTCTTTGAAACCTTCACCAGAAACAGCATGAGAAGGACTTGTACCTTCAGCACACATGGCTACACACTTTGTTGTTCAACTGTTGTTTAATATGTTCAGTATCACTGAAATAGCTGTGTCAGTGTGGGTTTTCTTACAAATGCATTGCTTTAAATGAGAAGTTTCTGACTGGAAACACAATGATGCATATGTACATAGTTGACTTGCTGTTTTCATCCACAACCAATCAAAATGTATTCCAAATTTCACTGTTCAGATCCTCACAATTTAATTCATCAGTGTGTATGTATTGTACCAGTCTTTTCACAGCATTTTTTTCTCATGCTGCAAGATTATTTGCACACAAATGCACAAATGAGAAGACGGGGATGGCTGTAGTTATGCACTGTAGATACATCCAACAAGTTTGGAATGAATGTTTATCCAGGGCTAATGAAAGAAATTTCACTTTTACTTGAATATGGCATTGAAACAATAGAATAGTGGCAGATGAAAATTTCTTCTGTACTGGG
The DNA here is from genome assembly GCF_023864345.2 of Schistocerca serialis cubense. Taxonomy (NCBI): domain Eukaryota; kingdom Metazoa; phylum Arthropoda; class Insecta; order Orthoptera; family Acrididae; genus Schistocerca; species Schistocerca serialis. The sequence continues at coordinate 963,425,769 of NC_064641.1, read as the reverse complement.
ATTTGGAGAGATTTTTCACTTTACATGAGTGGTCACCTTAATTACTCTTGCTGTCAGAGCACGTTTCCTATCTAACCCAAATATCCATATGATGCACACTACAGCATGTTGTACCCAGTATGTTATTCTTCTTTGCTTGCAGGTGTACTGTATTTCTGTAGAATAGCAGACAACATAGTGCATCTGGACAGAAAGGCAAATATACCATTAGGCACCTATGTTTATAAAGGTATGGTGTCTGTTGTTATGGAAGTGTGACCAAAAGAACAGGCACTATATCTATAAATTACCTAGGTTCGATACATTTTTGGTGCTTGGCTATGACAAGTGGTGTGGGCAGACTATAAATTTAGCCTGTGGTCACTTAATCTCACATTTTGTGCTTGATTGTTTAGTTGTGCAAGACTTCAACACCTGTCTTACTCCTCTGTCAACCACAGCTTCTGTTTCATGTCTTTTTTTTCTCCTAACACTACAGCCAGATGTGTTGCAGTGTAGCGATTTAGTCAAATGACAAATTATCTTCTATACCTTACCTTCTATACTTTTCTGAAACTCTTTTATAATTACTTTAAAATTCATAATTGATGTCATTGCTACATCACATTTTTATAGAAAGACATACGTCACCACTTACAAAATAGAAATAAATCTAATGACCAATATCTGTACCTTTATGTATGACGAATTGTTTAATATCACTATTTTCATACTGTAATCATGATATTAAAATAAAGTAATTTATTGTTAATAGGGCATAGGGCTGTGCATCATTCTTCTGGAGTGTCATGTATAAGCACAGTTCATAAAATTTCTATCCCTGAGGACAATGCTGAAAGCTTTCTTTCTTTCTTTCTGTTCTACAGACATGCAATGAACATGGGTTTCTGTTTCTTAATAACGGCTGTTGAAATCGGTTGTAGGCTCAGTACAGCTCAGTAAGTTAAAATACCCTTATATGCCAGTCATTGCAGGTATAATAGGAACACATCGTTAAAGCAGCAGACGAAGATTTTCAAAAGAAGTTTTCCTCTCTGTGTATTTACAGCTGGAGGTACTAAGCGCAAGGCCAGTCAGCGTGACCGGGAACCAGAGGCCAGCCCCAGTACTAGGTCTCCAGATGCAGCCTCACTAAATGAGTAACAGTAAGTGCCCACCGTCAGAGGTTGGTGTTCCTACTCTACACACTACGGACTCCAATGCATAAGGGCACGTATTAGTGGACTTTAAGATGGGGTGTGCCCACCCTTCTCATTTTTTATGGCTTGAACTCCTCTGGGGACACTTTCATCCATACATCCTTGATATTCGATACTGGAGAAGATGGAGATAGTGGACATCGGGTTTGGAGTGAAGCCACCTTGATATCTCATCCTTAAGATAAACCATTGCCCTCAGGCTGGAACATGGGCATACAGGCACACTTCAGGAATGTCACAGTCCATATATCATTTCCTCATAATTCCACTTCATGACAGCTGGCATTGTTGAACTGACTCAAACAGTCATTGTCTCTGCAATCATCCTCTGCTGTAGACAGTACAGAGTACTGTCAAATATATGCTTATCCTTCTGCATTTAGCATTTTCTAAAGTGCAATATGGAGAGAACAAGTTAACGAGGAGGACTAGCATATTATATGGCATGCCTCCTGTGCATGTCATTGTTGGCACGAAGATGATGGCAGGTAAAGCAAACATAGGGTTTTGCAAACTGAATCCAGCCATCAGATTGCCATGGAGGAGATAATTTGTCACTTCACTCCAAAACCCTAGCTTCCAGTTGTCCTCTATCCAGCGGATATTGTTCATTAAATGAACTTCAGCATTGCTTAATATCAAGAACAGGAATGTGCAGTATTCAGAAGCTGCTCAGCCATTGTAATCAGGACTGCTGAGAGTGAGGACCGATCATGGAGTGTGACACTTGGCTGGATTCTAACTAGAAATATAGCAACCCAATTTTATTGAAAATATAACGTACTTGGTCTGGCTCTGGAAGCTTGCATAAGCTAAAAATTGATTTTCATTGTATTGTTATACTAACCCAATTTTATTGTTATTTTAAAGAAGGTTTGACATGAAACATGACAGTCTGAGGAATATTGGAGATAAAGAAAATGTGCTCATTGGGATTAAATACAGTGTAAATATAATTTCTTACTGAACACTAACCACACCTCTACAATTGCAATTGGTTTATGCATGACGGTGTGAAGCACTCCTATGTTCGTGAAAGCTGTGTGTAAAAATTCAATTTTTGTGGGTCATGTCTCAGGTTATGTTGAAAATGAACTAATGGTCCTGTGTTTTGGATAGACATCACTCTAGTGACATTTTGTATACCTGAAGGAAGAATTGTGGTACTGCAACTATCCTACAATACAGGGTAAAATGTAAAAGTTAGCCGGCCGGGTAGGCCGAGCAGTGATAGGCGCTTCGGTCTGAAACCGCGTGACTGCTACAGTCACAGGTTCAAATCCTGCCTCGGGCATGTATGTGTGTGATGTCCTTAGGTTTGTTAGGTTTAAATAGTTTTAAGTTCTAGTGGACTGACAACCTCAGAAGTTAAGCCCCTAGTGCTCAGAGCCATTTTTTGTCACTTTCATTTCTTTTTGATGGGAAATAATGGAAAACTTTACTGTATGTTCTAAAGATGACATTCCCAGGGAACATCAAAACATTTATTTATAACATAACTTGGAACCACTGGTTTTTAGTAACAAGTAGTCATACTTTTGCTGCAAAATATGCATGTAATTAGTGGTCTATTGCATAAATGTAGTTTTGTCTGATGCCATGGACATGTGGCAAGGGTTCTAGGGCCAATTAACGATTTCTCATGTCACAAAATTATGTTTTTAGTCAGACTTTTTTCACCATGAAGCTTTACGATCACTCGCTCTAAACAATGGACACTTGATACCTATACAGATATGGCCAAAGTGGTATTGCAGTAGCAAAAAATTGGGTAACAGGGATCTTAATATATCTGGAAAGAAAATGATGGCAAAAATCTTGTAATACTGGAAAGACTGGAAATTCCGTAAAATATTTCTAACACTTTTACTCTTTTATGGTACAAATCACAAGCCAGATATTTTCAATGAATGGCAATTGATGAGCAAAATATCAGATAAAGTAAAACAAATGATAAAATGTTTTGTCACAAATGTCCTTCATTTGACTTCTGAGTGTGCTTTTATTTTGCACAATAATGACATTGGGTTTATAGCAATTCTTGTGTGTATGTTGAAATGTTAAAAAATGTCTGCCCTGTGTGACATGTCATCACTGAAAAAACATATTTCTATTTCCATAGGCCAGTTCTGGTTTTCAACTGTGCACAATGTGATCCAGATTTCGTATCTTAGACAAGTACTCATATACTGCAATAAAACTCATCTTTTAAGACAAAAAATATTTTTTCGATATGTACAGACGGGGTAGAGGTATTTTAACATTTCAACATGATCTTGAGAAAGGCTATGAAGCTGAGATCATGACTGTGTAAAACAAATGAAAAATTAACAGTCAAGAGATGGGAATTTCTTTAGAGAAGTGGAAAAAGAGATATTAGTGGTCAGTGGCACAGTGGCGGTAAAGGAGGAGGAGAGATAAACGAAGACAGTCAGTGGGAGAAAGAGAGAGAGGAGGCAGTGTAGTCAAAACAAAAGATGTGTGTGGACAATACACAGGCTCTGTGGATGATGCAGGGGTGGAGTGTGGACCCTCTAAGAGCAGTGGTCTTGAACACACAGTTGTCAGAGAGCAAATTTTAGACCAAAATTTTACACACCAGTGCTTAAGAGGAAAAATAACTTGGATGCCCCAGCATTTTTGAACTGTTAATGTGTTGTGGAGAGAGTGGGAGTATCAAAGAAAGACAAAAGCAGACAGTGTAATTGAGAGAGGTGACAGAGACAGTGGCAGTGGCAGTGGCAGTGGGATATACTGTAAATCAGTGGGAGAAAATGAGAAAGTGGTAGATAGACAGAGACATAGACAGTGACAGTGACAGGGAGATACTGAGTATGAAGGCTTCACTACAGAGAGAGAACAGGTAAAACTCTAGAATATTCTGTGTTAAAATAGTGGACATATGTTCATAGACAAAAATGTTTGGAGAGGAAGGCAGAATGTAGACTGAGGCCACAGGTTCTCCAGTCTCTTGTCAGTATTTCAAAGAGGAACATATTCATATTTTATGTGCTCCAACAGGAGCATTTTTCTGCTGGTTTATCCTATGGTACTATTTGTTGCATGAGATAGTCCTGGCAAAATTAGAGCAAATTAACAGCTTGTGGTGCAGTAGGTTGATTCAGAGAATGTGGTAGTATACATACGTGTATCATCATCCCACTATTAACAGTACTGACTTGTGTTGTGTGTTACGTGCAATGTTATCCTGTATTGCAGAACATGTGAACATTGAAGTTTGTCACTTCCCCATACAGTTTCTGCTAATGCTTTGTTTCCTGTGCAAAATTCAGTGCTCACCACCCTGATTCTAGATGCTTTTGCTTCAACTGCATTTCGTCCCACAGAAAAAAGGATTACTGATATTTGTCTCTTCCATGAAATTTGTTTACTTCATTTCAGGCATTAAAATACAGAACTATGTTGTTCTATGAAAGTAAGGAAATACAGGATTCCCAATTACAGAGCATTCGGGAGGACGACGGTTCAATCCCGTCTCCAGCCATCCTGATTTAGGTTTTCCGTGATTTCCCTAAATCGTTTCAGGCAAATGCCGGGATCGTTCCTTTGAAAGGGCACGGCTGATTTCCTTCCCAATCCTTCCCTAACCCGAGCTTGCGCTCCGTCTCTAATGACCTCGTTGTCGACGGGACGTTAAACACTAACCACCACCGACACCACCACCACCCAATTACAGAACTGACACAGCAAGTTAAATTTGCTGCCTCATAATATTATATTCTTTAATCAGATTTTCTGAAATCATATTTGTGGTACTCCACACACATTTTTAGTCAGAATTTGAGTACATTGTGCTATCTACAAATTTAAATAACACTTATAAATATATTTGCAATTTTCATTGTATTTAGTTATGCTAGTTTTCTGTCAGTAAAATTATTATATCTGTGATGAGCTCTTGCTAAGGTCACACTCTAAATTTCACCCTTGATTTGCAGTGAAGTGCTCCAAGCCCTTTCATCACATCCCAGTGTAAGTGTGAGGGTTGGTTCTTACAGTGGCAACACTGCTGTGGAGACACTAATGCATTACATCCCTCCACCGCAGACCATAAATGGCTCCAAGAATGAGCAGTAATACAGTGCAAACCTGTGACCATCTTTGCTAAAGAAGCAGCAACACTTTCTGTACAACCCAGCCATCATTTTGCACAACAATGCACATGCACATAGAGTGCAAGTTATGGCTGCTCTGTTCAGTCGATGGAACTCGGACGTACTGTACCTTCCACCATACTCCCCAGTCTCAAGTCCTTGTAACTGTGATTTGATTCTGAAGATGAAGGAACCACTTTGTGGCATTCACTTCAGAGCTGTTACAGAGATTACGCAGGCAGTAGACTGGTGCATTTGCACCATCAACAGAACAGGCTCTGCCAACAGGGTACTATGCCTTCCACATAGCTGGCAACAGGTGCTACATGACGCTGTCTACTACTTAAAAAGGTCAGGTGCAAACCCGCAGCTCTTTTGTATCACTTGTAAATAAATAGTTGCCACTATTTAACATTGTGTTGTTAAACAAAATGTTTAATTTCATGACCTCCATCATTTGAGAAAACTAGTAAGAGGTATTATGAAATGTCTTGTGTAATTTGTTACTACAATCAGAATTATTTGAAATGTAGTAAAACAAAAAAAGCCTTAAACCATTCATGTAGCAGGAGTTGGAAAGAATAATAATAGTAAGATGGCGGCTAGTGTAAAAATTCGTTGTGCATGTCCGAGCAAAAGTGTGAATTTTGCTGTGAAAAAGAAAAATTGTGACAGTTGTAAGGATGAAATTACAAAGCTCAGCGAACGGGTGTCTAGTTTACAATTTATTATCAGTTCCTTGAAGATGGATATCAAGAAACTTAAAGAAGAAAAAAGTGAACAGAACATTAAAAACTCGCGCCATGAAAGTACGAATATGTTGGAGAATTGGACAGAAGTGAAGTACAAAAGACGCAAACAAATAATTCAAGATACAGAAAATGGCGAAAGAACCATAAATATAGTGAACGAAAATTACTTTCAAGCTCTTTCGACTACGGATTGTGAAAGTGAAGTTAACAGTGCGAGTGTACCATGTGGAAAATCAAACGACTCTGTGAATAAGGTAAAACATGGAATATTTCAGTGGCAGTTAAGTAAAAGATCATATGCGAAAGTGCTCACGATGAATCTTCCACCGCTAAGCTGCTCTACTGAGACAATATTGACATGTGTTAGCAAAAGACACAATAAATAGTGCCAAACAAGACTTCACTTACTGCAAAGATAGGCAGAAAACAGGCAATCTCGGAACAGCAAGTACCGGTAAAATTGAACTGTATGCCGACAGCCAAGGACGAAATACAGCCGCTGAATTTCGGCGTACAAGTAGTCAGAATTTTAGTTTTAACTGTACAATAAAACCAGGAGCAAAATTCAGTGCTGCTACGTCAATGAGTCAAGAAAAAATTTCCTCATTGAGCAAAAAGGACTTTTCCATCTCCCTGGCAGGATCAAATGATATAGCTAGGAACGAAAAAAACAATCTCTTAATCTCGCTAAAAAGGAAACTGTATGAGCTGAGAGGAACAAATGTTGTTGTTTTTTCAGTGCCACACCGTTACGACTTGATAGAATGGTCCTGTGTGAATAAAGAAATTGAAACTGCAAATAAAGAGATGCAAAATATTTGCAAGCGGTTTGAAAATGTAACATTTGTGAACATCACCAATTTAGGGAAAAGATTTCACACAACACATGGTTCCCATCTAAATATACTGGGAAAAAACGTAATAGTAACCAAAATTTTAGAACTTGTAAATAAAATCTCAAATGTGCAGTGTGATGATAGAAAAGTCATACCTCTCATGGACAGGAAGTGTGTGTATCCTGTAGAATACAATGTGAAATCTGCTATCAGTGAAGCTACACCTCTCCAAGACAAATGTGAAATTTTATTAATGCAAGTGAACACTCCAAATGTTAATAATTCACAGAAAGGCACAGCAGTTATGGAACAACAAACACCAGAAATAAGTGAAACAGCAGCAGCACCATCATTATCAGCAGAAGCAGCAGCAGTAACAGAACCAACAACGACTGGAGCAGCAACACAGCAATGCTTAAGGAGGAGCTAAAGGAAAAAGACATATGTGTCATTCAGTGATAATTTTTTATGGTTTCAAGCCAAGAAGAAAATAAAAATGTGAAAAACCAGCCTGCTAACTCACAGATGAGTCACAACAACATCCTATTTTTAAACATTCAGGGTCTTGAAAATAAAGATGAAATTCTGGATGAGTCATTGCCACAGAATAAGTATTCTTTCTTATGTATATCAGAACATTGGCTTAAACCAGAACAAATACAATACTATGTACCAGAAGGTTATAAATATGGAAACAGTTTTTGCAGATCTCAGTACCATAATGGTGGTACTGTTATCTATGTTTCAAATGAAATAGGGTGTAGAGAACTAGATCTTAGTTGGGCATGTGTAGAGAAACACTTTGAAATTACCGGGATCATATGTGATATAATGAAACTTATCATAGTATGTATCTACCATTCCCGTGACTCAGATGATAAAACTTTTTTAGATAATTTAGACAGTGTACTCTGCTACATAATGAAATGGAAACAGTATGTAACTGTAATTGGGGGAGACTTTAATTCAAGCTTTGATGTAACATGTAACAAACCCAGTGTAAATAAGTTACTGAATATGCTGAGGCAGCACAACTTCCATCATGTAAATTCAGAACCAACAAGACTACAAGCGTGCTTGGATAATGCTTTTGTCAACTGTGCTCATGATATGTACTCCACCAAGGTAAAGGAGTTTGTTTTCTCAGACCACTCCATGTTAACAGTAAAGTTAAGACATTTTATAAAAGGAGATGAGAGCAAGGCTGGACAAAAGTTAACAAAATCTAATACCTTAATATTAACAAAACACAATCTCATAAAACTAACACACCAGTTGAGCATAACAAACTGGGACAAATTATTTCAAAACTGTGATTCCAGTGCCCAAACAGTTTATGAAACATTCCACAATTAGTTAACAGGTGTTTTAAAAGCCCAACTTGTTCAAAAGAAATACCATAAAACAAGAAAAGGTAAATTTTGGTACACCAAAGAACTGGAGAATCTAAAACATAAGCTACTGCTGTTGAAGTGCCTTGCCAAAGTAAACAACTGTGTAAGAAAGAGTTGCAATTGGCGAAACTAAGATACAACACAAATTTCATAAAAAATAGTAAAAACCAATGCAAAACAGCCTGTTCAGTAATTAATACTGTTAAAGGTGAAGTCAGAAACTTCGACAAGACAGTCCCAATACCAGCAGATACATTCAATAAATATTTTGTATGCTGTGCTGATGATATCAAAAAGCTGATCAGTAAACCCAATGTAACATGTATAGATTATCTGAAGAGAGCAAACCTAAATCATAACAGGGCCGGATCATCATTGAAACACTTCAGAGAGGTATGCCAACATGAAGTTCTTAAAATAGTCAAAGAAATGAAAAATTCATACAGTACAGATATTTTTAATATGTCAAACAATCAATTGAAAGAAATCATACATTACATTGCAGCACCATTAACATATTCTATAAACCTGTGTCTCATAGAAGGGTTTTTTCCTGATCCTCTCAAACTATCCAAGGTAACTCCAGTCTTTAAGAAGGGTGTCAAATCAGATCCTGCAAACTACAGACCAATTTCACTAATTCCAGTACTAGGAAAAGTCTTTGAAGGCATAATATATAAGCAGATGTTTGAGTACCCAGAACTAAATGGTATGTTAAGTGCATCACAGTTTGGTTACAGAAAAGGAAGGTCAGCTATACATGCCATAGAGCTCTTAGTCAGAGACATTCTAGCGGCATTTGAGGACCATGCGCACGCACAGGTAACCTTATGTGATCTGAGCAAAGCTTTTGACTGTGTTGACCACTCACTTCTGCTCTCTAAACTTGAGTACTATGGAATATGTGACAAAAGTTTAAAACTCATCAAATCATACCTCAATAAAAGGAACCAGGTGGTCAGTTCAGGAAGTCATCTGTCAAACATACTCGAGGTTCAACATGGAGTGCCACAGGGATCTAAATTGGGACCACTTCTTTTCCTTGTGCACATAAATGACTTACCAGGAAATATAGATGTAAAGACATATGTATGCAGATGACACAACTTTTCTATCTGTAAACCATGTACTTGATAACCTTGTAAGTGATATGAAATTGGGAAAAGAAAACACAACATCATGGTTTAATGCCAATGGTCTGCTATTAAATGAGGAAAAGACCCAGAATATGTGGTTCAGTCTATCAAAGACTACAAAAATAGAAAAACAAAAGGCAAAGTTTTTAGGTATTGTACTTGACAACAGTCTAACATGGAACTCTCATGTTGATCACATAGTGGTTAGGTTGTCAAGAGTTATATATTTGTTGAAGAGACCGATGTGTTGTGTGACATTTGAGTACGTAAGGACAGCGTACTTTGCCTTTTTCAATCTGTTTTAAGGTATGGGTTAATACTCTGAGGAAACAGCAGAAAAATAAATGAAATTATGGTGATCCACAAGCATATGGCAATTAAAATATGTAACAAATTGTCTAAAAATGGGTCAATCAAGCCTGACAAATTATTTAAAGACAATGTTCATAACTTCTTGTTAACCAATCCATTCTATTCATTAGAAGAATTTTTAGAAACGCCTAATATCAACTTAAATGTGTAAAAATTTTTTTTTGTAAAATTAATAGGTTAAGTGAACTGATGAAGTCTATTGCATGTAACAATGCTGAATGACTAATAAAGAATCTGAATCTGAATCTAATAATAATAATAATAATAATAATATTAATAATAATAATAAATGGGTGTGGAAAGTAGTGTATCCAGGAAATGTTTCGTCTACAGTTTTCACTGTCTCAAATTGGGTTCAGGTAAGATTGTCAATAATGACATAAATTATATTTAACTTGAATAAATCAGTTTCTGGTTTCACCAAGAAATAATTTCCTTTCCTTAATGCACACCTAATGTAATTCAGGATTGATAGGAATTGCACTCGCAACAACTTTAGATCAGGGGGAATGGTGCCCAAGTTTCCACAAAGATAGTGAAATTCACTTAATAAGGTCTGAGTTTGTAACCTCAACATCAATGGTAACGTTGCGAGCTTCTAGTAATTAGCTTCTGCACTCTGTTGACGCTGACAACTGTAGCTAAACAGATGGCATGATCTCACATGGAACACCCCATACCACAAGATGTTTCAGCTGACAAATTTAACTTACTGAGAGTTTAAACAGCAATGGCAAGTGTACCCAAGGGAGCATCAATTGGTATTGCAGTGCCAAACTGAGAATTCCATGGGTATCAGATGTGGCATATAGTGTTTCAGAATTCCCTAATATTGTGAACAGCTACTGAACTGGTTTTAAATGTCAAATCTCTCCAAATGAAGTATATGGTAATGGCAACACTCACTCAGCAACATAAGGTTAAGAAAAGCACATGGAGAAAATTTCACAAGAGGATTTCACTGAAGAAAATGTCAGAGCAACTTCATACAATCATCTAATGGTACTTCCCTTGCCATAACCATGTCTTCCACACCAGGGGGCTCGCCACCCTTTGGCGGGTTTGTACTTTACTACCACAGGACCCCAGCCTTAGCAGTGTCTTTTTCCCTTCTGTTCTGCATGTCAATCATCTTGTTGTTCTTTGCACCCTCCCTTGGGGAACATTACTTGGTGTTACTGGGAATATTCCACACTGCATGTTGCTGACATGAGAACCTTCTCACCACTGCTTTTCATTTCATTTCCCTTTCTTCATTTCCCTCCTCCTCTCGTTACTCTGCTTTGGCTTTTGAGGTTAATCTTTTTCTTCTTCCTCCTTGTGTGCTCCTGATGGCCATGACATGCATCTGACGTGTAACAGGTGACTGGGTACTGCATAATTCCCAGGTCGACAGGCAGGGTTCGCACATAAACCCTGGTACAAGCCAGACCCAACGAGGGTTGATTGCCTGAGCTACAACCTTCCCAAATTACTGATTGGTCCATCTGTAACATGTTCGGGAGGTGTGACCTGAGGTGTGACCAATCACCTAAGGCGGGTGTGCTCCCTTGTGAAGGTGGCCCCCAGTTCGATGGAGCGTGCCATTGAAGACGCTATCAATCATTCAGGATTTTGTCACAATGAGCCAGTCATCTTCACACTCAGGGTATACAAAAACCCAGACAGAATGAGGCTAATAATTCAAGGACCTTTCCAGATGCACCACGGTACCTCGTGGTCTCACATAGTGAAGATGGTAGATCTGTTCATTATTCACAAGGATGTTTATGCAGTTGTTGACCCTGTGAATCCTGCTCTCATCTATGGAATGGCACTTTGCTTTTAGAGACTAATTCTGATTTTAAGCACAACAATTGCTTCTGCCTCATTTCTCCACATCTATCCTGTTAATGTACAGGCCCATAGAACTCTGAATTCTTCCCTTAGTGCTATTTACACTAGGCTGCTCAGTCGTCTGACGGAGGCTGAAATCCAGTCGTACCTCTCTGATCAAGATATCATAGCTGTCCATCAGCCAGCCAAATGTGTAACCTTTGGTAGGGATGTGCACAAGGGCAATTGGCCACCACTTCTCCCCACTGCATAAACTGCAATGGTGACCATGCCACCTCCTCTCTAGATTGTCCCATGTATCGTGATGAGTGAGCTGTCTGGGAGATCCGGGTAAAGGAAAATGTGTCTTACGCAGTTGCTTACAAGTTCTTGGCTAATCACAAACTGTGCAATCTCCCATCTGGCACCTGTAGTTTGTTCTTTTTACCCCTCAATCCGTGAAGGACTTGGCCATGCAAACATGAGACATTAAATTCAGCTATCAGGTTGTGCAATCGCCCTGTTTCAAGGTAGCATCCCCATCCCCTGTCCAGCTGTGCATCAAGCCATCAAACTCTCACCTTCTACATAAACAGTAATTCATTTTGTATTTCATCCCCCTTATACAGACAATCAATATATTCTCGCCATATGTTCAAAGCCTCCTGTGTTTCTTCTGCTAGAGTGCCATCTGCTCTTTCCATCTTATTCCACTTTCTCTTATGTTAAAAACCTCTCTCACTAGCCAGCCTAGACATTTCATAATTCTCTCTTTCTCCACTTTCCCTATTTTGTTGCATTTCTGTGTCATCCATTTTTCCCTTGCTTCTTCAGTTTCTCTTTTTAATTCATTATTCAGTTTCTTGTACCTACTTCAGTTCTTACGTTTTTCCACTTTCTCCGTTCTTCCATCTTTTTCAACATGTCTTCTGTTATCCATTCTTTCCTGCTACTTTGGGATGCTCTAATTCCTAGTACTTCTTTGGCAGAGGCCATGAGTCCTTCCCTCATTTTTGTTCATTTGTCATTAACACCTCCATCAAATCGACCTCTTTCATATTTTTCTGCCAATCTGTTTTCTCAATCTGATGCTTTTCCTACCTCTTTGAATCTTTCTATTTTCATTTTGCTTTACCTCTCTAGACTTTTATCAACTACACTTGCATTTCTCCCACTACTAGGTTGTGGTCTGAATTTATATCCGCTCCTGGATTAGCTTTGGCATTCTTCAAACAGTTCCTAAACCTTTTTGTGTGAGGATGTATTCCAACTGATATCTTTCCATATTCAAATTTCATAGCCATGTGTAACATCTCCTTTTGTGGTGTTCAAATAATGTGTTAGACCACTACTAATGAATTTTCTTTACAGAAAGTAGTCACTCACCTCTCATTTCTTATTGCTAATTCAAATTTTCCTACTGTATCTTCGTCTCTTCCTTTACCAACCACTGCATTCCAGTCCTCCATTAGGATGAGGCAGGAATTCCTATTTTCTTTATCAAGGAGTTCTTATATTTCCTCATAATTTTCTTCAACTGCATCTAATGCTGGCTGGTTGGACTATATACCTGTATTACCACCAAATCTTTTGAACTACCCTTCAATCTTATCATCATCAGTCCTCCATCAATATATTGTACCTTCATTACGCTATTTTTCACCTTTTGTCCTATCAATATTCCTATTCCATTTTCATCACTCTTGATTACCCCCCCCCCCCCCCCAGTCACTGAGTAAAAGATCATTTTCTCCCCATCTCATATCACACAAACCAAGGGCATCTAATCTGTTCCTTTCATCTCCTGATTTGCAATCTCTAGCTTTCCTACTTCTCACATTGGCAACTGCCTTTTTTGCCATCATCATCTGACAAGTGTTTCTCCCCCATTGCTATGTACGTATTTTCCCATGTTTTAGTTGTCTCCCATGTCCTGATGGAATTTCAATTTTTGAATGATTGATGGCAAACCCAAACAGGAACATAAAAGTAATGGTGAAGGTCCTCCGTTTCTGTATGGTGTCTTCGGTAGCCCTTTCTCGATGCCCATGCTTTTAGCTGTCTTGTTCTATGTCATTTGGGATTGATGTTCAGTAGCTCAACTCCTCTGTTTTTGTGTTCCATAGTTTTGACATGGGTGCTTATAACCTTGAGTGTTTAAACATCCTAAAACAAAACAAAACAATCACGTCTGTGACATTCATTAGTAGGAATTGACTGATCACAAGTGTTCATTAAAATATGTGTGGAATAGCAATTCTTGTTTTATGATTACAATCTACAAATTACAAAAATCAGTCAAGTGTTTGACATTTATCACTCTCCTTATCACAGTAAATGTAATGCAGGGTGAATGTTGCTTTTCAGTGTAATTTGAATCAGGAGTGGCAGCAACAGTAATTGAGAAATATATTTTATTTTCTCTGTTCCATTATGGCACCATTGACATGACAACTAGAAGTAATTTCATTGTGAGCATCACATATCAGATAATGCACATGTAAACACTTTCCATACATGTGTTGGTATCTGACCTTGCTTAAGTATTGGATTATTGTAGAAATAAGAGTACTAATATTCACAGGAGATTTTCTTTGTTTATATCTGCAATTTCCTAAGCTGAACCTTTGCATGCCAAGCCTCTTTGACCAAGAAATAATATCGCATCAAGTAACATGAGAGCTCCAATGCAAGTTGGCTATTCTACAGATGAAGAGAAAGCATTAACTCTCCACTACCAAGCACTATTTCATGTCATTTCATACCTTCATTTTCATGATTTTTCAATAAAAAATATTAACAAATGCAAGTATTCCATTTGATGTTTGCTCTCGAAAGAAAAATATATTCTATGTACTCGTTTTTCATTCATTGAGGATGATTTGAATTTCTAAACTAAACATTTTTGTACGACCTATTAGGGTAGAAACTTAAATGAAATATTGGGGTGTGAAAGTAGTTTATCACAAGCTGTAGCTAATAAATTCAGCACTACACTATGAAATATTTGCTACTAAGATTTTCAGAGGCTCCCTTAACCCTTCTGTGAACCTATGGAGTTAAGGAACCTGCCAGAATGTTTGTTTCAGAGTCCCCACGTCTGAAGGAATGTCCAATTTCTGTGTGTTACTGCGATGTGTTGTTGAGTTGTAATACTATGTGCCCACAGAGGCTGACAGTTGGTGTTAGAAATGTGTATTACTGCTTTATTTCTACAGAACTGAGCACAGTATGTTTTGTGGAAGGAGCTTCTAATCTTTCACATCTTTGTGGGTGGCAAAGTCAGTGAAGATATTATACTACATTATTTGCTACACATAGTGTTTTGGATGTATATGTTCACTACCAACTTATTCTGGAAGGGAACTTTTGTCTGTGTCTTGTAACTAGACTGTCCAGAAAAATTAACACTCTCATTAAAATTTCTTTACATCCAAAATTGTTTCTACATTTCTCACAGCTAACACTAAGTATCTGTGGCTGGACATATCTGGCATTGCAGTAAGAGGCTATAAAAACCAACCCATGTATCTATTAATGAAAACCATGTGAAAATCCTGACTGTAGTTTTAGATTAGCCCTCACAAATGTACCGGTACTGTACTCCAAAGTACTATTTTCCTTCCTTCTTATGAGATGGTATAGTGGAGACAATTGTATTTTTCCATTATTTTGTCTTGGCTGTCTTGACAGTTTCTTGGAATTGCATCAGTATTGACAGTCCTTTATGGAGCAGTCACTTGAATAATGGGTAGAGGGTTATGAAGAATCCAATCAGCAGAAATAAGATATCCATGATCTACCTTATGATACAGGGAACTCCCTTGCCCAACCTGTCACCCACAATCATGGGCCTATGTACCACCAGTTGTGGATGATCCATGCACAAGAAGAGAAATGTGCTCAGGTAGCCATGAACATTAGAACTTCATTGTAACACAGAACGTACATGATAATACTCAGCAAGTGAAACAGCTTCATAATGAAATCAACATATAAATAGTCCCAACAGGCTGTAGGGTTGTCACTAATGAGAATCATTCCTGAAGGTGCAAGTTGAGCATTGCAAGGTGCACTGGTGATATCCTAGAGTCGAATGTTGTGTGCTGTACTCAGAGGAAAGGTCGTGACTATAACAGCAGCAACAACTTTGAAAACTGTTATCCCCACGGAGGAGATGGCAGTGCCATCCAGGAGGTCCAGACCTGGAAGAAAAATACAGTAATCAGGCCAGGACATCTTGAAGCAGGGATTATGTGGTGGAATGACACAGGCAGAAAGATACCTGAATGAAGTGATTAAGTGGCACAAGAAAGGCACAAGATAAAACAAGTAAGAATGAAGCACAGAATCGCAGAACATGAGAGAGCAAAAGTGTATAGTCATCTGCAACCAAATGGAAATAAAGCAATGTTTTTTAAACTTGGAGCAAATCCATGCAAGCTTTGTGTGGAAGCATATGAATGCATGTAAGTAGGCTACCTGGCAGAATACAATACACTGGTAATAAATTTTCAGAGACAGGCTGCTGCCTTAAAATCCATCACCCACTTGCACCTCAATCCTATTATGTTTCCTACTCCGTCATGTTGCCATAACCATCAGCTGTTCTTGCTGCCCCACCTCTACAAAGAATCCAGCTGAGAAATACCCCACCCATTTGCCACTCATTCTCCTAACTGCATGTACTCATCTGTAATTAAAGAAAGGAGAGTTACATTGTAGGTGTTTGGTGTGGCAGTTTTACTGCATGAACAACAAAAATGCTGTAAGCGATAAACATTTTTCCTATAACTTTGTGTTGGGTATTCCTGAGAAAAATTCATGATTGTTTGAAATTGTGCGTGAAGCTTTTTGCTAGTCACTAAGTTCTCTGTTTGCAAAAGACTGGATTAATATATTGTGAGTATATGCCTGCAGTGAGTGTGGCTGCATATACAGTCTTACTCACGGTTTGTAACTGTAGAACTTGCCACAGTGAGTTAACTCTGTAACATAAGGTTGTATGTTTTAATCGGCAGATTACTACAGGATTTCAAATTTTAAAATTTGTTCAGTAATTATTTGTAATGCTGACGGTAAATGTTTGTTTGCCCTTGAAGGTCTTCAGATAGCCATCCTCCAACCAGAGTAAAGTTCTGACTTCCTGGAACTTTGTTAGTAATGTTGATTCTTGTGCATAATTGAGTAGATTAGATGCTCATCGTTCACTTATCAGTAGGAATTTGAAATGTCTTAAATAAATGATTCCGTTCTCTTTCATTTCATGTTGAAACAATATTATTTTATTTGGTTGTTTTACTTTTGCAGAAAAAATGTTCGTTATATTAACTCAAAATTTCTTTTTCTGTCCATCAGGACCTCATCAGGAACCTCTTCCACTAAGAGCGGAGGGGAGAGGAACTTCATCGAGCACATCAGAGACTGGCAGAGCAAATGTGAGTTTCACCAGTAGCAAGAAAGTTAGATTTTGTAGCATATAATTAACACCACACTCCTTCCTGGCCTCTTTCCAGGGTGATCACAATTTTCATCTGCCCAGGGGTTTCAGCCACTACAACAGTTCCTCATTTTGTGTACTGCCTGCACACTTCCAACTTACTTAATGAAGTAAACTCCTTTCTACACACCCTATTTACTATGACTTTGGTATCATTATGTCCTGCACTCCAGTTGGTATCCTCACCCAACAACCTTTGCAACTTCTTCTGCACTGGTAACTGAAATGTTACCTCAAGTCTAAATTCTCTGTTGAACAATCAAAAATGTTTAACAAAGAATACAGACTCTTCATTTAGAAGAGAAAATCCCCTTAATAACTAAAGATTGTACATTGTATACAGTATCTGAATGACACTCAACTTCATCTTCATTCTATTGATGTAATGGCAGTTCTCACAGTGCTCACAGATCTAAGGGCACATCATATCACTGAACCAGAATGAGACAGCATGGAATAAACAACTCAAATCAGCAGGTACAGTGAAGCATGATAAAGCAGCTCTTGTTGTCAAACCCTACAGAAATGCAGCATTCACCTGCACCAGATCTCACGCACAAGAGAGAGAGAAATCCTAAGCCATATAAAAGTGTAAATCCTTTATTTGAACTAAAAAGTAACTTCATGGTAGCCACCATCATTCATGCATACCATACACATTGTGAAATACATAACATTACCAAAGTAATAGGTTATATCACAGTTTGTGTTATATACACAGATTAACACCCATGTGTGAAAAAAAAATTTATTAGAAGGAGCTAGGCCACTGCTTAATTTTACAGAAACATAAACTTTCTTCAAAAACAAAAGGCTTTTTCTGCTACCAAAATTTTATGACAAGCCAAAGAATATGCCACCTTATTGAATCGAAATATTAGCAACTGAACTGAATTTACATTTCTTTGTTGGGGTTTTCTCACGATGTTTCCTGGCAGATGCCGAGGAAGTACAGGGGCGCAGAGTCCAGGGTCAATGGCTGGCATAGTGAAGATGTGGCACCTGGATGTTCCAGCTGCGTTGAAGTATTATCCAGGTAGCAGTATGGGCCGGGTCGAGAGATGCCGGTTTCCCTTTCTTTCGGCTATTTAACCCAGCAGCTCCAGTCTTCCTCCGCTGATTCCAGAGTGATGAATGGCAGCCGTTGGCGATACCTGACTGGTAGATGGTCATATCATAGTGTGACCATCCGTGCCAGAAAAAGACTCGTGTGCATGCATAGTTGGCGGCTGATTGAATGTTTGGCGGGAGCGTATCGAGCGCCAGTTGGTGGAAGGTGCCGGCACTAAGTTGCAGCTGCACTTAATTCTGCTGCAGTAGCTGATTTTTGCGTTTTTGTGGCTGTGCGTGCCACGACATTTAGTATTCATTAAAATGCCAATTATCACTTACAGTTTACAAAATTATTTATATGTATAGCAATTACACATCTAAGTACCTTTCTAAAATGATAGAAGAGCCACTCCTCTTGCTACAATTGTGGCCGGACGAACTTCCTAAAATCATCTTAAAATAACTTCACTGGATTTTTAAATCAATATCACACGCATTTTGTAGATAGGTCTTATTGTCTCTAGGTATCAAGAGTTTCACACACATATTGCTTAGTAATTCAGTAAAACTGACTTCATGTTTTTAAGCTCATGTATCACAGCTTGTGTAGTGTAATGTAAAAGTAACTTTGTAGCTATGTAATATTCAGATAGGTCTCTGGTACATGAAACAGAATCAAATGATGATTCTTTTGACAATCCACCAGTTCTTGTATTGACTTCTTTATGCCGACAGGTGTCCCTCCAGCAATGATTCTATAATCAATACAATTGCTGTCTGTCATACAAATTACACTGTATAGTGTCTGCCACAACGAGTGCAACTCTTAAGGTGAGGGCTTGTGCCACAATAACTCACATTGCCATGGTCATTGTAAAATATTTTGCATGTGGTCACAATGGGCCTAATTAATCCAAATGAATAAAAATTGGATGATGTGACAGACAATACAGTGCATTTTGTGATGCTGTAGACATCAGGGGCTGGTTTGACACTGTTCACAAGATGCTGGAAGCTAGAGTAAGCCTAGTGTGTTAACATCCTCATTGTTGACAAACCGTAGAGGTAGTTGTGTTTCTTGCTCCACTGAGGGGATATTTTCGAGTAGTTTCACACTGTTGCTGCACAATTTCCATAGTGAAGATCCACCTTCCATAAATATCCTTGTGAGATCTTGCTGGAGCTTGACTGCTGCCCCTACTGCATCACAACCTAGGATTGTCCACAGAGAAACAATTAATGATAATGTTTGCTGCTTCACTGTGGTCACTCTATTTGTAAGCTGGTTGTAACAGACACCATGCTGCAAGAAAGGTTGCACAAGCAGTTTGTCATGTGACTGTCTTCAATTGGTATTCCTGAAGTGTTGCACATATCACTCTTCCTTAATATTTTTTGGTAAGCATGATCTTCACCTGCTACCAGAACTTTTCAATATGTCTTCTCCATATCTGGTGTAAAGGCAATGCAGTGCATGCAGAAACACAAAGTTATGGATTACAAAGCCTGTTGAATGATTGGTCCTGTCATTAGCAAACTGTTTAGCTACCAATCCATGTTCAATATGGTAGAAAAATCAAACACTACTCTCATTCAGTAGTTGAGCTGGCTTCCTCAGAGACAGTACTATGTGCATTGTAACACGAAACTGCATCTGTAATGACTACTGGTTCCTAAGTCTTTGTACCCCCTCATAAACTCTGCATAGATTTCTTTAAACTTTTGTTGTCACACTAGATTCTGTTCAGTCTGTGAGAAGCATTTTGCTTCAGTGTAAAAAGAATTCAGTACTGACTCATCTCTTCGCAAAACAGAAGACAAACAATGAACCTGCCTGTGGAATCTATATTAGTGTGTTTAACAAAGTGTGCTTTTGCATTGCTGCTCTTCTCATCATTAAAACAGGATTTAATTCTTCTGTCTCCAAGAATATGATCAAGGAGGTTTGAGCATCAGTGTAACTTTTTGCAAAGCATAATATTACTGAACACATTGATGAAATGTGCTCTAGCATTTATTACTGCCCTAACATTTACTGAAGCACAGGATGATCACTTCCTATGGAGGCAATCCATGCCTTCTAATAGCAACTTAGATTTGTCTCCCATGACCTAGGTGCTTGGCATTGGAGGGAGATGTCTGTTTGTTCCCAGGTGTGCTGTGCCATGGTGGTACTGTAGTCTTGAGATTTGCAATGATTCTCATTTATTTTTAAGAAAAGCACACTCTCTTCAGATGACAGGGAGCTATTGGGACTCAAACTGGCTTCAGATTTTGTTCTTACAGGTTGGTCAACTTTTTCTTTCAGAGGCTGTAACATAATCATGTCTTGCAGGGATGCATCTACTTGTAATGCCACCAGTGCATGCACAATTGTTTGGAGCCTTGTTAAGCAGTGCATGAAGTTCACTTGCACATGCCCTTGTCATTGATGGGAGTGCTAAGTTTCTTCCCATGTGTTGATGCAAGAAATTGAGTCTTTTTGTATCTGTTGCAAACCATATTAAAGGCCACATTAAAATAAGTGCTAGTCCCTAGAAGATGAGCAGTTGCATTGTGGGCCACACGTTACTTAACTAAGCAAATGATAATACTTAGCATTGCCCTGTAATTCCTCATTATTTACCACAAGACTCAAAAATGTCATAAAAATGCCATTACTGAATTACATCATCATTAAATGGTGGCAGTTAAGTGATGGGCAACCTAATGGTACTTTTGATGTACTCAAGTCAGATCCACCATTTAACGAATCCTTGTCACAGGCATTGGCACAACACCCTCACAGCAGTCTCAGGCAACTGAGACCACTCTCATACCATTACATCCCACCCTGAAATTTCATTGTTTGAATGTAGATCTCTAATAAGACCCCAATGCTTCATTGTAATAAGAAGAATTATGTTTCTTTTACTGAGGATTTCTTCGTATTGTGCTCTGCCATAATTAAACATTGTTATTGACACTAGCTGACACCTGTGAACAGCTCATTAGGAGGTTAATATGGGTAGACCCATAATATAAACCTTGGAATGAGGTCATATCTTTTAGCAGATTGTTTAGCTTTTGCTAAATGAATAATTTTTAAATAACATTCAAAACGATAAATTAACTAGCCTGCAGGACATGTTTGCGAATGTTTCTTTCACTGATATTGCCAAAAAGTTGGCACAAGTTGCGAATTAAATAAAGGATTTTCTTGGTAAACACTAAAATATATTTAATGTGGATAAGGTGGATTGCCACTTGACCCTTTTTCAGAGACAAAGAGAGTTCAGACTATTGCTGGTGATCATGGGGAGAATGTAACAATAGTCAAATGTTGAGATGCTGTAATTGCAAGCATCCCACCCATAATTCTGTTCAGAGGAAAGCTGTGTAAAGATGAAAAGCATTAAAAGTTCCGCGATGACAGCTCAATGACAGCCAGCAAAACCTTCTTCATTCTTGATGGAGCTAAATCACATCTGGATGCTTGGTATTGTTGCTACTGCTTAAGAAAACAAAATATTCTATTGCCTATAAAGGAATTAAATGTGAATGTATGCCAATTGTTAAATGTGTTCCCAAAACATCTGAATATTCAGGGATGTTGCTGACCTAATTACTGGACATCTGGAAAAGCTGAGAGTTACAGATGTGATATTTTTAAGTGCCTGGCTGAAAGAAATGACACAAATGAGGCTGACTGCTGTTTCAAAGAAACAGGAATCTTTCCTTCCAATCTTTAAGTGATTCGCAAGTCTATATTTGCACCTTCAGTTTTTACTGAGTGTCATATTGAAACAGATTTCAGCCATGAGGCATCAAACTTATCAAGGGATGATTCAGCAATTGACAGTTCTCCCTAAGCTATTGATCAAATGTAGGCGGCACTGATTAGAATCACGCAGGGAACACTACCAAAGTAGTAGTAGCAGTAGTAGTAGTATGGTATTCTGCCTTACAGCAGCTCTTGTCATGGATTAAGCCTCTTCCACTATTGTCTGTCCATAGCCAGTCTTTTTATTTCTGAATATTTGCCTCCTTTGATATTGTCCAGCATTTGATATCCTCTTTTTCCTCTTCCCCTTGTTCCCTCCACCATTCCTTCTATTCCTTCCTTCAACAAACAGTCCCTCCTCAAACAATGTCCAATCCAGTTCCGTTTTCTCTTTCAGCTGACTTTGAACACGTTGATTTCTTCTCCAACTCTCCTTAATACTTCTTCATTCCTTACTCGGTCTTCCCAGTTCACTTTTCCTTTATTCTCCATATCCACATGTCTAGTGCCTCCAATCTTATTTCATCTTCCTTCCTCTATGTCGAGGTCTCTGCACCATATAGTGCAACGCTCCAGATGTGACATTTGGCAAGTCTTTTCCTCAGATCTTCATTTAGTGGTCCACAAAGCAATTTGTTTCCTCTTGAATCCTTCTTTTGCCATTGCAATTCTTTTCCTAATTTCTGTTGAGCAATACATATAATCCATTATTACAGTTTCCAAGTAATTGAAGTTATTCACTTGATCTGTTTCCTCTCCCCCTATTTTCATAAAGCGTTTTGTCCCCTTTTCTCCAATTACCATGCTTCTTGTTTTCTTCTTGTTAATCTTCATTTGATATTCCTCTAATTTTGTGTTTAGATCATATAACATTTGTTCTATCTCTCTTGCAATATTTGCAATCACAACCATGTCGTCTGCAAATCTTATACACTCCACTCTCTGACCCCTTATATAAACTCCTTCCCTTCCATCAAAACTTTCACTAATAATTCCCTTCTGATATATACTGAAGAGTGTTTGTGATAAACAACCACCTAGTCTTACACCTCTTCCCAGTTGAATTTCTTCATTCATCACACCTACTTTTACTCTTGCTCTCTGGTTCAAATATAGATTTCAATTAGCCATCTATCCATCTATTCAGCTCCATGTTTCCTTAAGATTTCCATCAGTTTGTCCCATCTGACAGTGTCAAAAGGCTTCTCAAGATCAATGAACACAACATACACCTTCCTTTTCTTCTCCATGCACCTTTCCCATATCACCCTCCTAGTACACAATTCAGCTGTCCACATAGCCTTGTATTGAGCGTCCTCAGCAAGCCTTCAGCTGCATGTGATATCAGGCACATTGTTCTATGTTTCTCACACTTTTTGCTGTACTTTTTCTTTTCTACGGGTATTAAGATTTCTTTCTGTAAAGTCCATTGGCTATTTTCCTGTTATGAATATTTGATTACACAATTCAATCAACTCCCTTTTCCCCTCTTTCTCCAATTACTCTATAGATTCTTCAATCTTGCTAGTTAGTATTGCATTTCCTTTGCCATCATCTGCAGCTTTAGCTTCTTCTTCTTCTATCCCAAGATCTTCTTCACTTGGTCAGCTGTTTACAGCATATAGCCATTTTATATATTCTTCCCATCTTATCATTATTTCTTGGGGTTCACTCACCATTTTACCATCTGCTGCCTCTACTTCCTTTAGTCCATTGTTGTTTCTCTTTTTCCCTGAATGTCAAATCCATTGCTTCTTTGTACATGAAATTATATGTTCCTTCTTTCTCTAATTTCACTACCTTGTCACACTCTCCTGTCAGCCGTTTGTCCTTTGCTTTTTCTGCCCCCCTTCTTACTTTATTATTTAATCTCCTGTAGTTGCACTTCCCTTCTTCTGTGTTTAGAGTATTCTATTTTCTGCGATCATCGATCTTGGTTACATACCTGGTGGCACCCATTCATTCTTTCTTTATTATTTTCCTCTCCTTGACTCACAGCATTTCCCTAGGTGCATTTTTGATTCCATTTTTAAAATGATCCTGCCTTCCTTCTGTGCATTCAATTTCCTGACCCTTCATTATGATTTCACAATATGCATTCTCTAATTTTTCAAAATTGCCTTTGTCTTTGTTTCTCAAAGTTAATGTGCTCTCTCTTCTGTCCTTCCCAGGTTCTTTTCAATTAAACTAGAACATCAGCTATTACTAATATATGATCTGAATAAATATCTGCCCCTGGATAGGGGATCAATTTGATATCTTTTGTTGTCAAATCGAGATATCCAAGTATACTGTCATCTATTGTGGTTACCAAATAGAGTATTTCAAAATACCATGAAATTTTCATTGCAGTAATCCAAAAATCTTTGCCCTCTCTCATTTCTTTCACCCAGTCCAAATTTTCCCAAAGCTGCTTCTTCTGGTCCTTCACCAACTACTGCAATCCAATCACCCATTATAACAAGATATGCATTTCTTTTCCCTCTCTGCTAAGTTCTCTATCATTTCACAACATTCTTCTACCTCCTCATCTGAATGATTACTTGTTGGCATGTAGACCTGGATGATTACTAAGTCTTTCTTTTTCTCTTTCAGTCTCATCATCAATATTCTTCCACTAACATACTCAACCTCGATAACCTTGTCCTCCAGTCCTCCACCTGTCAAAATTTCAACCTCATTCATTCCATTTTTATCTTCACCTGAATAGTACAATCAGAAGTCAACACTTTCTAGTTTTCCACAACCACCCCATCTCACCTCACACATTCAGAGTACATCCAATTTGTTTCTTGTCATTTCGTGTTTGGCGTTTTCTAATTTCCCCTTCCCGGAGAAGGGTTAAAACATTCCAACTACAAATCCCAAATAAGTCTTCCTTCTTTTCCTTCCTTC
This sequence comes from Schistocerca serialis cubense, assembly GCF_023864345.2. Classification (NCBI taxonomy): domain Eukaryota; kingdom Metazoa; phylum Arthropoda; class Insecta; order Orthoptera; family Acrididae; genus Schistocerca; species Schistocerca serialis. The sequence goes on along the minus strand of NC_064641.1, from coordinate 963,400,939 downwards.
CTTTTTCCATTTGCCCTAATCCCTGGACTCCTTGTTGTATTCGCCTCCTGAAGAAGCAATTGAGGGGGAGCTTTACCTCTGGAATATTGTACAAAGAGGTCCATCCCATGAATATCTAGGGAAATAATTCTGGTAGTGGTTTCCCATTGCCTTCCACCGTGCTCCACATCTTGTCAGCTTGCTGACCCAGTTTACTGCTAGGGTTTGTTACCCAACCTTCCACTGGATTGCTCAGCCTAACAGGGCCATGATGTGTAGGTAGGATTGTGGAGAATGGAGATGAGAGAGTCGAAGAAAACTCTCTTGTGGAGTTCTTGTATTTGCATCTCACCCCCATTTTTAGCCAGAGTCACAGGGTTGTAGCAGTGATACTCCCAGGTAATCTCCCAGACCTACCAAAGAATGACAGATAAATGTCCACAGTGTCTAGTACACATACTAGAGCATTGCATGGTAATTTATCTACTCCACAACCATAGCAAAAAATGAAAAAGTAAACCACTACAGCGCACGGCTCAAAATAGAGGACAAAAGTTATTTTGAAGTCTTTTTTTGTATAAAAAGGAACATCAGCAAACTCATATGGTTTGCAGCAAAATCCAAAATATGTGTGAAGCACAGAATCAAAACACCTAGACTTTATGAGAGAACGTGCTTGGAAAACCAACCAGAACCTAATGGTACCCAAGTGAGAGGAGTAGGAAATTTAAAGATTTATTGCTTTATGTTCTGAAGATACAGCAACTTCATTTGTCCTGATAATGAGGATGACCCCAAAAATGAAGTTGAACATTGCATTATCAACTTGACATGGAACCTTTATTTTTATTTATTTATTTATTTATTGCTTGCATCATTATTTTCCTCTGTAAATTCTAACTGAATTTAGTATTCATTAAGTAAGGGCCACATGATGAATAATTCTGTTACTTACACTGGAAAAGCTATGAAGTTCATAAATTCACCTTTTCTGCCCATCAAAGAGAGAGAGAAATTGACTGGCTAGTACCATAGGAGGATTGCTGTGAATTTTTAAGTTAAAGAGTCAGAATGTACTGGCCTCTAAGATCCTTACTTTATAATGTCGACAGTTACAGAAGAGATAGATTGCTGCTCATTGTAAATGTGACACATGGCCTACTACAGGAACGTGGAACACCCTGCACAACATGGAGCTACACATAACGTGCCCAATTTCAATGGCTGATTCACAACAAAGGCAATCTGTGTTGTCACATACACCACCAGCTTTTCTGAACTCTGAAGACTGGAGTTGTTCTTAAAACACATTCCCTGCTCCTGAAACCATCCCTGCCTCAACTGACAGTAACCTATTGTCCCCCTTCTTCCAAACAGCCCCATCCCACCCTTTCCCCACTGTCCTATCATCTCCTCCCAAGCCACATCCCCACTGTGCATGGCTCTCTGCAAGTGAACCAACCAGTCCCTTCTCCTTTTATGTGCTCCTTTACTTTCTGCTCCGTTTTCTTTCCTTCCCTCCCTCCCTCCCTCTCTCCCTCACAAATCTACACCAGATAGCCTCATCCGCCACATCTAGTCCCTGCACACACCGCTAAGTTGCACTGTTTCCTCCTCTTCAACCTGTTCTGGGCTGTCCCTTTACCTGCTCTGCTCCACTATCAATTGTTAGTTCTGTTTAATATGTTGGTCTGGCCTGAGCAGCCAGAGGTATTGCGTGGTGGTGGTGGTGGTGGTGGGGTAGTAGTTGTAGTGGCAACTGCCTGTAACACTAGTTTGTTCTTGTAACATTTGTGTATATGGCCTTGATGTGCTGGTACCATGAACAGCTTAAATCATGGGGAAACTACAGCCATTCCTTTTTCTTGTTGCTGTGTTGTTCTACTGTGTGACTTAACCAATCAAACCCAATTTAATTTTAGTCATTATATATTCTGTATTTTTGGGAAACTGTGTCCTTGCAAAAAAGGCACCTGTAACACTTTTTATCATGACGACCTTGCTGTTGGGCACCCATGAGTTTCGCACACACATGAGGTGGCCAGAGTAAGTGTTTAAACTCAAAAGAGTGTTTCCAGAATCACTTGGCAGCAATTCCGGATGTGTGGAGTGTCGCACTTACCTGCTGGAATCGCTGTAGTCTGTTGGAATGCACAATGCACAATGGATATAATTGGATGCAAGTGATCAGCCAGGATTCTTAAGAACATCATATCTAGACATATTAGGGGTGTCCGTCCCTGGTTGCTAAGTGGTCAGTTCAACAGAGTATCATACCTAATGGCCCGGGTTTGATTCCTGGCTGCGTCGAGGATTTTCTCTGCTCAGGGACTGGATGTTGTGTTGTCCTTATGTTCATAATTTCGTCCCCATCGAAACACAAGTCTCCAAAGTGGTGTCAACTCGCAAGACTTGCACCAGGCTAACTGTCTACATGATGGAAGGTCCTAGCTACGTGGCATTTCCATATCAGGAGTCCAATATCACTCAAATTGCACATGCCCCACACCATTACAGAGGTTCCACCTCCTGTCATGTAGGGTCTATGGATTCGTGAGGTTGTCTCCATAACTATACACTTTCATCCCTTTGATACAGCTTGAGATGACTCATCCAACAAGCCACCAAGTTTCCAGTCAACAGTCCGAGACCAATGTTGAAGTGCAATTACTGATGTAGACATAGGATGGATTTTCACTTTTATATAGCTTGTTGAACACAACCAGAACATCATGGTAAAGAATAGAAACAGTGAAACCATTGATTCACAGTATGATTCAGTCGCTGGCCTCAGTAAGGAAAACGTTGCAACAAAATACTTTATTATATTCCAATGGGTCTCATCGGTCACAAGTGCCATACTATTACTTTACTTACCAATACCATGCTTCTGTATGACCCAGTACAATGTAGACATTGTGAAGTACACATGCACAAACAATTTTATGGGAAAAGATGTCCAATTTCTTCACAGGATTTACAATATTATTCAGGTCACACATGGTTTGTCTTGAACTAGAGTTCTAGCATACTGTATATCATGTGGATGCATGTGCAATTATCTACAAGCAAATTAACAACAGACTAATTGCTCCAAAAAGGAACAATGAGAAAGGGAAGATCAGGAAGATGATGGTGAGGCGAGCAGTCTTGCGATGGACCATCATAGCAACAATAGTTTTGGGCACAGAGGAGTGAATATGTCATGGGAGGGCTTTGAACACCAGCAAGGCCCTAATTACTAGTGACAAACATACCAAATAAACAGAGATGAACAAATACACCACTGGCTGTCATCACTCATACCCTCGGTACAAACCAAACTGCTGATGTCTGCTTCACTGTGATATCCTTCTGGTTTTGATGGTGAATGGATGACGGTAACTGAGGCATTGTCAAAGCTGTTTGACTTATACACAAGAAATAGCATATTGACCCAGTTCTGACTGCTCCCACATGATGCCAATAATGTTGAAAACATTTATAGGAATTTTCTTGCCCAAATGGCCTGTCCTCCAGTGTAAGCTGTGCAGGATTCAGCAAACATATGAAGAATGCAGATGAATTTACTTTCCATCAATGCATGTTGTGCATCTGGCACATTCATGAATTTCTAGGTATCCTCCATTGAGACAACTACTATTAATTGGTAGGAACAGGTATTGTTAAACCTATACAAATTCATCTCAAGGCCTCCTTACGACACAGGGATCACTCTGCTGATGACTGCGCCAACTCCGCATACATGCCAAGGAGTAGAGGCCTATCTCCCTGGGGTATTGGGTCTCCAAGCAATGGCCATCCTGCCAGGTGGCCCCTGCTGTTGCTGAGTGGCGCCCGTGGGGAGGGCCCGTGGTCAGAGTGGGTGCCATCAGGGCAGATGACCCGCAATGAAGCGTGGTACATCATCTCTTGCAGGTGGCCATCTACCAGCAGTCTCTAAGCATTCTTGGGCACAATTCAATGCTCAGAAATATGATCCCAAATCATTCCCCTCCCTGGTCACACTGTGGGAGGAGTGTCTCAGGATGGCAGTGACACTTATTCACTCCGGTTGCTAGTTTGTATGAGAGCAGAAGAGGAGTCTAAAGTCTAAATTCTTCATAGAGCATTTAGAGGACAAGTTTGGGGAGGTGGAGGGCTTGTCCAAAATGTGCTCTGGGTCAGTATTGATAAAAATGGCATTCTCTGCCCAGTCCCAAAGGTTACTTACTTGTGACAAGTTGGTGATGTTTCAGTTACCATAACACACCATGAGAGTTTAAATATGGTCCTGGGTATTATTTTCCATAGGGACCACCTTTTCAGTCTGATGACTTGCTGCACGCCAATTAAGAACATCAAGGTGTTCATTTCATGTGGCGCATTCATTGGGGTTTGAACAGTAATCAGATTTCTACCGGTGCCTTCATCTTGGCCTTTGAGGGTGATACATTACTGGAGAAGGTCAAGGTGATGGTCTACCACTGAGACATCAAGCCCTATATTCCTCCCCTAATGCAGTGGCTTAAGTGCTGCAAGTTTGGCCATATGTCTTCCTGCTTCTGTGAATTACTGACTGGCCTTCCACTCCCTGAAGGAAAGTTTGGAACATCAGAGCCTTTCATTTCACACGCGCCGCCCTGAATCGTTCGATGCTCCATTCAGTGAATGGGAATTCCAAAGTGCCTTAGCCACTTGCCCTGATACGGCTCCCGGGCCAAATGGCATCCACTGTCAGATGCTCAAACACCTCTCGGTGGACTGCCATTGATGCCTCCTAGGTCTTTTCAATCATATCTGGATTGAGGGTGAGTTCCTATCACAATGGCGAGAAAGCATTGTAATCCCTGTGTTGAAACCTGGCAAGTACCCACTGGAGGTGGACAGCTACTGCCCCATTAACCTCTCCAATGTTCTTTGCAAGTTGCTCGAACCCATGATAAGCCAGAGGTTGAGTTGGCTATTTTATTCTCAGGGCCTTCTGGTTCTGTCTCAGGGTGGGTTCGTAAGGGCAGCTCTGCCACCGATAATCTGGTATTCCTGTTGTCTGACATGTGTATGGCCTTTGCCCATCATCAGCATAGGGTCACCATCTTTTTTGACATGTGGAAGGCATATGATATGACATGGTAACATCACATCCTCTCTACGATTCATGGTTCCGATTTTTGGGGTCCCCTCCCGATTTTTATACAAAATTTTCTGTCACTTCGTTCCTTGTGTGTGCAAGCTGTGGCCTCCTATAGTTCCTCCTAAGTTCCCGAGTATGGGGTACCGCAAGGATCTGTATTAAGTGTCTGCCTCTTTTTGATAGGAGTTAATGGGCTTGCTTTGGCAGTGGGAACGCCTGTCTCATCTTCCTTGTATGCTGACGACTTCTGCCTATACTATAGCTCCACCGGCATTGCAGCTGCTGAACAGCAGTTGCAGGGTGCTTTCCAAAATGCAGCAGTCTTGGGCTGTAGTGCATGTCTTTCAGTTTTTGGCTGCCAAGACCTGCGTTAAGCATTTCTGCCAGTGACACACTGTTCAACCTGAGCCATGGCTTTATCTTGATAACAAACCTCTTGCTGTTGTGGAGACACATCAGTTTCTGGGATTGGTTTTAGATACCTGGTTGACTTGGCTGCCTCATATTTAGCAGCTTAAACAAATGTGCTGGTGGCATCATGATGCTCTTCATTGCTTGAGTCACAACAACTGGGCTGCCGATTGGTCTACCCTGCTACGGCTGTACCAAATGTTAATTAAGTCCTGCCTAGATTATGGAAGCCTGGCTTATGGTTCGGTAACCCCTTCTGCATAACTGTTCTTTTAACTGTAATAAACTACTTCCAGTTAAATGTTTCGAATATTACACTCTCTTTACTTCCTCTGTGCCTATATACCGAAAAAGTAATAAATTGAGACTGCCCTTTTATAAAGTTATTTGTTGTTATTTCAAATTCATCTGTCTTCCCTCTATTGCCATCCACTGCAATTCCTGGTTATACCACGTGCTCTCTCCATTTATCATTTCTCCCAAATATTTAAATTCATTAACCCTCCTTATCTCTCTATCTGTTTCTAGGGTTACAGGGGCATTCTAATGTTTGTCAGAAATTTTGCTTTTTTTCTATACAATCTCTTAATGCTGCTTTGTTGGCTATTTCTCTTGAGAGACTGATTTGTATTTCTACATTTGTTGGATTTTCATCTAGAATGGCATCATCATTTCCAAATGGTCAACAGTGAATTTCAGTATTTATTTTCTTAGCATCTAGTCTTACTGGTGCTACCTTGTGTTCTGTCAGTTTTTGTTTGCATTATCTTACTATTTTCTCTAGGATGAAGTTCGAGGAGTGTAGACAGGCTGTCACCTTGCATTACACCTGTTTTTATTTTGAGTGCCTTCAATACTTCACACCAAAACTGTACTTTTGATTCAATGTCTGTGAGTGTTGCATGAATAAGGTAGTTTAGATTTAATGCCAAATTCTTGAGTCACCTTGTCTAGTGTTTCCCTGTCAATCAAATCAATTGCCTTTTTAAAATCTGTAAATGTTAAAACCATGTCTTCAGAGTTTGTAAGTGTGTGGCAGATTATAAACTTGATGAAATTCTGTTCTGAGCAAGATCTGCCCTTCCTAAATCCAATCTGATATTCTCACAAGTAGCTATAAAGTGTTACTTGTACCTGCTCACTGACAGTAGAGATATATCTCTGCAACTATTGACATCATGCTCATCACAACTTTTGTGCACAGGATGGGTAAGAGTCACTATGCAGTCTTTTTCATTTTTCCAGTTTCCCCATATTTATTAATATATGGTCTGAAGTTGTTTGTCATTTTTAGTTGAGACCATTTTTGGTTGGGACATTTTATAAGTTTCTCCACTTGCTTTCTTGTTTTTCACAGTATTTATTATTATTTTTTTTTATTTCCTTAGCTGTGGGTTGTGGATTTGCTTCGGTGTTTCCATGAAGATAGGGAAATTCCAGCTAATAGTTCATTTGTCCACAGTTCAAGAGTTGTTGACAGTACCATACTTTCTTATTAATTTACAGGTCTGGTTATTTGCTTATTTTACCATTTTCATCTTTGAAGTACACTACAGGCCATTGAAAATGCTTCACCAAAAAGGAATGCAGATGATGAATGGGTATTCATTGAACGAATATATTATACTAGAACTGACATGTGATAACATTTTCATGCAATTTGGGTGCATAGATCCTTATAAAGCAGTACCCAGAACAACCACCTCTGGCTGTAAAAATGACCTCGATATGCTTGGGCATTGAGTCAGAGCTTGGATGGCGTGTACAGGTACAGCTGCCCATGCAGCTTCAACACGATGCCACAGTTCATCAAGAGTAGTGACTGGTGTATTGCGATGAGCCAGTTCCTCGGCCACCATTGACCAGACATTTACAATTAGTGAGAGATCTGGAGAATATGCTGGCAAAGGCAGCAGTTGAACATTTCCCGTATCTGGAAAGGTCCATACAAGACCAGAAATATGCGGTCATGTATTATCCTGCTGAAATGTAGGGTTTTGCAGGGATTGAATGAAGGGTAGAGCCATGGGTCGTAACACATCTGAAGTGTAACGTCCACTGTTCAAAGTGCTGTCAATGCGAACAAGAGGTGATCGACATGTGTAACCAATGGCACCCCATACCATCAAGCTGGGTGATAAGCCAGTATGGCGATGATGAATACACGCTTCCAATTTCCATTCACTGTGATGTCACCAAACATGGATGTGACAATCATGATGCTGTAAACAGAACCTGCATTCATCTGAAGAAATGCCATTTTACCATTCGTGCACCCAGGTTCATCGTTGAGTACACCATCGCTGGTGCTCCTGTCTGTGATGCAGCGTCAAGGGTAACTGCAGCCATGGTCTCCAAGCAGATAGTACATGCTGCTGCAAACATCGTTGAACTGTACATGCAGATTGTTGTTGTCTTGTGACTCAGGGATTGAGACGTGGCTGCACCATCTGTTACATCCATGCAGATAAGATGCCTGTCATCTTGACAGCTAGTGATCCGAGGCTGTTTGGATCCAGCATGGCATTCCGTACTACCCTCCTGAACAAACCGATTCCATAATCTGCTAACAGTCATTGGATCTCGACCAACACAAGCAGCAATGTCGCGATATGATCAGCTGCAATCGTGATAGGCTACAAACCAAACTTTATCAAACTCAGAAACGTGATGGTATGCATTTCTCCTCCTTACACAAAGCATCAGACCAGCGTTTCACCAGGCAATGCAGGTTGACTGCTGTTTGTGTATGAGAAATCGGTTGGAAACTTTCCTCATGTCAGCATGTTGTAGGTATCACCACTGGTGCCAACCTTGTGTGAATGCTCTGAAAAGCTATTCATTTCCATATCACAGCATCTTCTTCCTGCCGGTTAAATTTCACGCCTGTAGCACGTCATCTTTGTGGGGTAGCAATTTTAATGGCCAGTAGTGTAAATACTTGAAGCATGGTAGTAATTTAGGTGATTGTTAAAAATCCTATAGAAATTCTGGGTGTGTTCTTTAACAAAGCTGTTTCATATGTCAATAAGTTTACACTTCCCAGAAGACCATTTAGCACCCTTTATTATTCTTTCAGTTTCTTTCCTTTGCACTTCAAATTCATCAAAGCGCTCAGTCTTCCAAGAACTTTTCCTTCTTTCCTTTCTTTTGTTCTTTCTGCAACTGCTTTTTCACAGGTTTCATTCCACCAGGCTATCTTCATTTTTGTTGTTCTAATACATTCTTCACTTCCCTATTGATTGCTTTGGACAATTCTTCCCATTTTCCTGATTTTTCTATTTTAATTTCTTCTTGCAAATGTTGTATTTTCTCTCTTGTGATGTTGAGCCTCTCTCTGTCATATTTTATCAATTTTTGCTGTCTCTTGCGGTTTTTAATAGGGAGGAATTACAGTTGAATTTGTCATGTAATGATCAGAGACTAATTCTCTGTTTCTTGTTACTTTCACATTCGTAATATATTTAGTATTGTTTTGAGAAATAGCCACTTGATCTCATTGCAGTGCCTTTAGAATTATAATTGGAGATGTCCACGTTTTTACTTTCCATGAAATTTTATGAAAGAAGTTGACAAACATCAACTGAAATGTTATATGAAGATTAGTAAGCCCTGAGCCATTTTTGTTCCATCTTTTATGGGATGGATATTCTCTTAAAATACCCTAGTAGCATCACAAAAGTTGCTTCTGTAGCTTTTGATATTTGTCTTCCAAAAGTTATCAAATGCTGCTACTTCACTTGTATTTTTCTTATCGTCGTCATGAATTGGAATGTGGCAATTAAAAGGTAAACTCTCTGTTTTTGCATTTCACTGTGAGAAGTGTGTCTTTCTGAATGAGATTGAAATAGTCACATTATATTCAAACTTTTTATGAATATAGAGGGCAGTACCAAGTATTGGCATACGTTTTATAATTTTTATTGCTGGTTTCTCCTCAAAAAATTTTGTGGTTGTTTAGGTACTGTATCATTTTTGTCAAAAATTGTTTCTTGTACTGCTAAAAATTGTATGTCATGCTTGTCTAAGAGAATTTGAAGTTCTTCCTGTTTACCAAATTTTAGTAATGAGTTCACATTCAAGGTGCCTCTGAAGAATTTCCTTTTGAACTTGAGTTTGGAAGACTACGATGGATGCTCTGACTCATCCTTCCTGCTGTCTTTGTTGTTGATGTTGATAATAATGTTGATGATGATATTGATGATTATAAAGGTAAACAGATGAGTTTTATTACTAACTCTTTCACATAACAAGTGATTTGTATCTTTGATTTACACCACAAGGCGCCTCTTTCACAATATTCAACAAAATATCCCTTATTTCCAACAGTCGCTGTTTTCAAGTAACTAAAAAATTTTAATTTTTAATAATTCCTTTGAGCTAAATTATTTTGGGAACTTAAGAAAGCCACCACATACAGAAAATTTCAGCCTACCAGTTATCAGAATTTTAGTAAAGTGTGACAGTGTACAGGAATAAGTGGTGTCATGAAATAGTATCTTAAGTAATTAATGGCTTTTGAACTACGTAAATAATGTATAAATAATTACTTATTCAGTGTCAGGAACAACTGGTCTACAAACCTGACTAGGTTGTTGTTCCTTAAATTATGACATGTATTTTTTCTTATTAATGAATGTACAGTATACTGAAATTGTATCTTACATGAACTAATTAACAAAACTGGAAAACAATGTCACAAAATTTTCAGGGTTGAAGAAAGTACAAATAGTGAACCAGAACTCCAGAGACATGTCTAGATGTTGTTTAGCATTATCTAAATATTTTGGTATAAGGAACACACAGTCTACAGCAGCTTGTCACACAGTAACAATGTAATTATAATTGATTTAGTTTTTACCCATATCAATATTGTTTCCCTGAAAAACTTTTACAAATATGGAAGAGTTTAAATATGCAAACATCAAAAAACAAAATGCAGGTTAATGCCACTGCACATAGATGAAATTGTGATGTGGTGGCCTTTACACTGTGCTGAAATATTCCCACTGTAATCATTCCACTGCATTCAGTGAACCCGTACGAAAGTTGCTTATCGGCCAATTCTAAGTGAGCTACGTTATCCATCGTTCTGTGGGTCGCTGTTCATGTAGAACTAATAGGGGTGGAAGAACAATCCTGAGACAGAACTGGGCAGAACTCAATGCAAGCTCAAAGATGATGAGTAAGATAGGCATTATGTTGCTATCAGTAACTACTGTTAATGGATGGAACAGATTTGTTTCCAAACACAAGACATGGCAGTCAACATTGATATTTGTGGTGCTGTGCTGATGTATTCAGTACATATGAAGTGCTGAATCTGCACCTAGATCTATTAATCATTGGCCTAGTTCTTTGAAACCTTCACCAGAAACAGCATGAGAAGGACTTGTACCTTCAGCACACATGGCTACACACTTTGTTGTTCAACTGTTGTTTAATATGTTCAGTATCACTGAAATAGCTGTGTCAGTGTGGGTTTTCTTACAAATGCATTGCTTTAAATGAGAAGTTTCTGACTGGAAACACAATGATGCATATGTACATAGTTGACTTGCTGTTTTCATCCACAACCAATCAAAATGTATTCCAAATTTCACTGTTCAGATCCTCACAATTTAATTCATCAGTGTGTATGTATTGTACCAGTCTTTTCACAGCATTTTTTTCTCATGCTGCAAGATTATTTGCACACAAATGCACAAATGAGAAGACGGGGATGGCTGTAGTTATGCACTGTAGATACATCCAACAAGTTTGGAATGAATGTTTATCCAGGGCTAATGAAAGAAATTTCACTTTTACTTGAATATGGCATTGAAACAATAGAATAGTGGCAGATGAAAATTTCTTCTGTACTGGGATTTGGAGAGATTTTTCACTTTACATGAGTGGTCACCTTAATTACTCTTGCTGTCAGAGCACGTTTACTATCTAACCCAAATATCAATATGATGCACACTACAGCATGTTGTACCCAGTATGTTATTCTTCTTTGCTTGCAGGTGTACTGTATTTCTGTAGAATAGCAGACAACATAGTGCATCTGGACTGAAAGGCAAATATACCATTAGGCACCTATGTTTATAAAGGTATGGTGTCTGTTGTTATGGAAGTGTGACCAAAAGAACAGGCACTATATCTATAAATTACCTAGGTTCGATACATTTTTGGTGCTTGGCTATGACAAGTGGTGTGGGCAGACTATAAATTTAGCCTGTGGTCACTTAATCTCACATTTTGTGCTTGATTGTTTAGTTGTGCAAGACTTCAACACCTGTCTTACTCCTCTGTCAACCACAGCTTCTGTTTCATGTCTTTTTTTTCTCCTAACACTACAGCCAGATGTGTTGCAGTGTAGCGATTTAGTCAAATGACAAATTATCTTCTATACCTTACCTTCTATACTTTTCTGAAACTCTTTTATAATTACTTTAAAATTCATAATTGATGTCATTGCTACATCACATTTTTATAGAAAGACATACGTCACCACTTACAAAATAGAAATAAATCTAATGACCAATATCTGTACCTTTATGTATGACGAATTGTTTAACATCACTATTTTCATACTGTAATCATGATATTAAAATAAAGTAATTTATTGTTAATAGGGCATAGGGCTGTGCATCATTCTTCTGGAGTGTCATGTATAAGCACAGTTCATAAAATTTCTATCCCTGAGGACAATGCTGAAAGCTTTCTTTCTTTCTTTCTGTTCTACAGACATGCAATGAACATGGGTTTCTGTTTCTTAATAATGGCTGTTGAAATCAGTTGTAGGCTCAGTACAGCTCAGTAAGTTAAAATACCCTTATATGCCAGTCATTGCAGGTATAATAGGAACACATCGTTAAAGCAGCAGACGAAGATTTTCAAAAGAAGTTTTCCTCTCTGTGTATTTACAGCTGGAGGTACTAAGCGCAAGGCCATTCAGCGTGACCGGGAACCAGAGGCTGGCCCCAGTACTAGGTCTCCAGATGCAGCCTCACTAGGTGAGTAACAGTAAGTGCCCACCGTCAGAGGTTGGTGTTCCTACTCTACACACTACGGACTCCAATGCATAAGGGCACATATTAGTGGACTTTAAGATGGGGTGTGCCCACCCTTCTCATTTATTATGGCTTGAACGCCTCTGGGGACACTTTCATCCATACATCCTTGATAGTCGATACTGGAGAAGATGGAGATAGTGGACATTGGGTTTGGAGTGTAGCCACCTTGATATCTCATCCTTAAGATAAACCATTGCCCTCAGGCTGGAACATGGGCATACAGGCACACTTCAGGAATGTCACAGTCCATATATCATTTCCTCATAATTCCACTTCATGACAGCTGGCATTGTTGAACTGACTCAAACAGTCATTGTCTCTGCAATCATCCTCTGCTGTAGACAGTACAGAGTACTGTCAAATATATACTTATCCTTCTGCATTTAGCATTTTCTAAAGTGCAATATGGAGAGAACAAGTTAACGAGGAGGACTAGCATATTATATGGCATGCCTCCTGTGCATGTCATTGTTGGCACGAAGATGATGGCAGGTAAAGCAAACATAGGGTTTTGCAAACTGAATCCAGCCATCAGATTGCCATGGAGGAGATAATTTGTCACTTCACTCCAAAACCCTAGCTTCCAGTTGTCCTCTATCCAGCGGATATTGTTCATTAAATGAACTTCAGCATTGCTTAATATCAAGAACAGGAATGTGCAGTATTCAGAAGCTGCTCAGCCATTGTAATCAGGACTGCTGAGAGTGAGGACCGATCATGGAGTGTGACACTTGGCTGGATTCTAACTAGAAATATAGCAACCCAATTTTATTGAAAATATAACGTACTTGGTCTGGCTCTGGAAGCTTGCATAAGCTAAAAATTGATTTTCATTGTATTGTTATACTAACCCAATTTTATTGTTATTTTAAAGAAGGTTTGACATGAAACATGACAGTCTGAGGAATATTGGAGATAAAGAAAATGTGCTCATTGGGATTAAATACAGTGTAAATATAATTTCTTACTGAACACTAACCACACCTCTACAATTGCAATTGGTTTATGCATGACGGTGTGAAGCACTCCTATGTTCGAAAAAGCTGTGTGTAAAAATTCAATTTTTGTGGGTCATGTCTCAGGTTATGTGGATCAATGAACTAATGGTCCTGTGTTTTGGATAGACATCACTCTAGTGACATTTTGTATACCTGAAGGAAGAATTGTGGTACTGCAACTATCCTACAATACAGGGTAAAATGTAAAAGTTAGCCGGCTGGGTAGGCCGAGCAGTGATAGGCGCTTTGGTCTGAAACCGCGTGACTGCTACAGTCACAGGTTCAAATCCTGCCTCGGGCATGTATGTGTGTGATGTCCTTAGGTTTGTTAGGTATAAATAGTTTTAAGTTCTAGTGGACTGACAACCTCAGAAGTTAAGCCCCTAGTGCTCAGAGCCATTTTTTGTCACTTTCATTTCTTTTTGATGGGAAATAATGGAAAACTTTACTGTATGTTCTAAAGATGACATTCCCAGGGAACATCAAAACATTTATTTATAACATAACTTGGAACCACTGGTTTTTAGTAACAAGTAGTCATACTTTTGTTGCAAAATAAGCATGTAATTACTGGTCTGATGCATAAATGTAGTTTTGTCTGATGCCATGGACATGTGGCAAGGGTTCTAGGGCCAATTAACGATTTCTCATGTCACAAAATTATGTTTTTGTCAGACTTTTTTCACCATGAAGCTTTACGATCACTCGCTCTAAACAATGGACACTTGATACCTATACAGATATGGCCAAAGTGGTATTGCAGTAACAAAAAATTGGGTAACAGGGATCTTAATATATCTGGAAAGAAAATGATGGCAAAAATCTTGTAATACTGGAAAGACTGGAAATTCCATAAAATATTTCTAACAGTTTTACTCTTTTATGGTACAAATCACAAGCCAGATATTTTCAATGAATGGTAATTGATGAGCAAAATATCAGATAAAGTAAAACAAATGATAAAATGTTTTGTCACAAATGTCCTTCATTTGACTTCTGAGTGTGCTTTTATTTTGCACAATAATGACATTGGGTTTATAGCAATTCTTGTGTGTATGTTGAAATGTTAAAAAATGTCTGCCCTGTGTGACATGTCATCACTGAAAAAACATATTTCTATTTCCATAGGCCAGTTCTGGTTTTCAATTGTGCACAATGTGATCCAGATTTCGTATCTTAGACAAGTACTCATATCCTACAATAAAACTCATCTTTTAAGACAAAAAATATTTTTTCGATAAGTACAGACGGGGTAGAGGTATTTTAACATTTCAACATGATCTTGAGAAAGGCTATGAAGCTGAGATCATGACTGTGTAAAACAAATGAAAAATTAACAGTCAAGTGATGGGAATTTCTTTAGAGAAGTGGAAAAAGAGATATTAGTGGTCAGTGGCACAGTGGCAGTAAAGGAGGAGGAGAGATAAACGAAGACAGTCAGTGGGAGAAAGAGAGAGAGGAGGCAGTGTAGTCAAAACAAAAGATGTGTGTGGACAATACACAGGCTCTGTGGATGATGCAGGGGTGGAGTGTGGACCCTCTAAGACCAGTGGGCTTGAACACACAGTTGTCAGAGAGCAAATTTTAGACCAAAATTTTACACACCAGTGCTTAAGAGGAAAAATAACTTGGATGCCCCAGAATTTTTGAACTGTTAATGTGTTGTGGAGAGAGTGGGAGTATCAAAGAAAGACAAAAGCAGACAGTGTAATTGAGAGAGGTGACAGAGACAGTGGCAGTGGCAGTGGCAGTGGGATATACTGTAAATCAGTGGGAGAAAATGAGAAAGTGGTAGATAGACAGAGACATAGACAGTGACAGTGACAGGGAGATACTGAGTATGAAGGCTTCACTACAGAGAGAGAACAGGTAAAACTCTAGAATATTCTGTGTTAAAATAGTGGACATATGTTCATAGACAAAAATGTTTGGAGAGGAAGGCAGAATGTAGACTGAGGCCACAGGTTCTCCAGTCTCTTGTCAGTATTTCAAAGAGGAACATATTCATATTTTATGTGCTCCAACAGGAGCATTTTTCTGCTGGTTTATCCTATGGTATTATTTGTTGCATGAGATAGTCCTGGCAAAATTAGAGCAAATTAACAGCTTGTGGTGCAGTAGGTTGATTCAGAGAATGTGGTAGTATACATACGTGTATCATCAACCCACTATTGACAGTACTGACTTGTGTTATGTGTTACGTGCAATGTTATCCTGTATTGCAGAACATGTGAACATTGAAGTTTGTCACTTCCCCATACAGTTTCTGCTAATGCTTTGTTTCCTGTGCAAAATTCAGTGCTCACCACCCTGATTCTAGATGCTTTTGCTTCAACTGCATTTCGTCCCACAGAAAAAAGGATTACTGATATTTGTCTCTTCCATGAAATTTGTTTACTACATTTGAGGCATTAAAATACAGAACTATGTTGTTCTATGAAAGTAAGGAAATACAGGATTCCCAATTACAGAGCATTCGGGAGGACGACGGTTCAATCCCGTCTCCAGCCATCCTGATTTAGGTTTTCCGTGATTTCCCTAAATCGTTTCAGGCAAATGCCGGGATCGTTCCTTTGAAAGGGCACGGCTGATTTCCTTCCCAATCCTTCCCTAACCCGAGCTTGCGCTCCGTCTCTAATGACCTCGTTGTCGACGGGACGTTAAACACTAACCACCACCGACACCACCACCACCCAATTACAGAACTGACACAGCAAGTTAAATTTGCTGCCTCATAATATTATATTCTTTAATCAGATTTTCTGAAATCATATTTGTGGTACTCCACACACATTTTTAGTCAGAATTTGAGTACATTGTGCTATCTACAAATTTAAATAACACTTATAAATATATTTGCAATTTTCATTGTATTTAGTTATGCTAGTTTTCTGTCAGTAAAATTATTATATCTGTGATGAGCTCTTGCTAAGGTCACACTCTAAATTTCACCCTTGATTTGCAGTGAAGTGCTCCAAGCCCTTTCATCACATCCCAGTGTAAGTGTGAGGGTTGGTTCTTACAGTGGCAACACTGCTGTGGAGACACTAATGCATTACATCCCTCCACCGCAGACCATAAATGGCTCCAAGAACGAGCAGTAATACAGTGCAAACCTGTGACCATTTTTGCTAAAGAAGCAGCAACACTTTCTGTACAACCCAGCCATCATTTTGCACAACAATGCACATGCACATAGAGTGCAAGTTGTGGCTGCTCTGTTCAGACGATGGAACTCGGACGTACTGTACCATCCACCATACTCCCCAGTCTCAAGTCCTTGTAACTGTGATTTGATTCTGAAGATGAAGGAACCACTTTGTGGCATTCACTTCAGAGCTGTTACAGAGATTACGCAGGCAGTAGACTGGTGCATTTGCACCATCAACAGAACGGGCTCTGCCAACAGGGTACTATGCCTTCCACATAGCTGGCAACAGGTGCTACATGACGCTGTCCACTACTTAAAAAGGTCAGGTGGAAACCCGCAGCTCTTTTGTATCACTTGTAAATAAATAGTGGCCACTATTTAACATTGTGTTGTTAAACAAAATGTTTAATTTCATGACCTCCATCATTTGAGAAAACTAGTAAGAGGTATTATGAAATGTCTTGTGTAATTTGTTACTACAATCAGAATTATTTGAAATGTAGTAAAACAAAAAAAGCCTTAAACCATTCATGTAGCAGGAGTTGGAAAGAATAATAATAGTAAGATGGCGGCTAGTGTAAAAATTCGTTGTGCGTGTCCGAGAAAAAGTGTGAATTTTGCCGTGAAAAAGAAAAATTGTGACAGTTGTAAGGATGAAATTACAAAGCTCAGCGAACGGGTGTCTAGTTTACAATTTATTATCAGTTCCTTGAAGACGGATATCAAGAAACTTAAAGAAGAGAAAAGTGAACGGAACATTAAAAACTCGCGCCATGAAAGTACGAATATGTTGGAGAATTGGACAGAAGTGATGTACAAAAGACGCAAACAAATAATTCAAGATACAGAAAACGGCGAAAGAACCATAAATATAGTGAACGAAAATTACTTTCAAGCTCTTTCAACTACGGATTGTGAAAGTGAAGTTAACAGTGCGAGTGTACCATGTGGAAAATCAAACGAATCTGTGAATAAGGTAAAACATGGAATATTTCAGCAGCAGTTAAGTAAAAGATCATATGCGAAAGTGCTCACGAAGAATCTTCCACCGCTAAGCTGCTCTACATAGACAATATCGACATGTGTTAGCAAAAGACACAATAAATAGTGCCAAACAAGACTTCACTTACTGCAAAGATAGGCAGAAAACAGGCAATCTCGGAACAGCAAGTACCGGTAAAATTGAACTGTATGCCAACAGCCAAGGACGAAATACAGCCGCTGAATTTTAGTTTTAACTGTACAATAAAACCAGGAGCAAAATTCAGTGCTGCTACGTCAATGAGTCAATGAGTCAAGAAAAAATTTCCTCACTGAGCAAAAAGGACTTTTCCTGGCAGGATCAAATGATATAGCTAGGAACGAAAAAAAACGATCTCTTAATCTTGCTAAAAAGAAAACTGTATGAGCTGAGAGGAACAAATGTTGTTGTTTTTTCAGTGCCACACTGTTACGACTTGATAGAATGGTTCTGTGTAAATAAAGAAATTGAAACTGCAAATAAAGAGATGCAAAATATTTGCAAGCGGTTTGAAAATGTAACATTTGTGAACATCACCAATTTAGGGAAAAGAATTCACACAACACATGGTTCCCATCTAAATGTACTGGGAAAAAACGTAATAGTAACCAAAATTTTAGAACTTGTAAATAAAATCTCAAATGTGCAGTGTGATGATAGAAAAGTCATACCTCTCATGGACAGGAAGTGTGTGTATCCTGTAGAATACAATGTGAAATCTGCTATCAGTGAAGCTACACCTCTCCAAGACAAATGTGAAATTTTATTAATGCAAGTGAACACTCCAAATGTTAATAATTCACAGAAAGGCACAGCAGATATGGAACAACAAACACTAGAAGTAAGTGAAACAGCAGCAGCACCATCATTATCAGCAGAAGCAGCAGCAGTAACAGAACCAACAACGACTGGAGCACCAACACAGCAATGCTTAAGGAGGAGCTAAAGGAAAAAGACATCTGTGTCATTCAGTGATAATTTTTTATGGTTTCAAGCCAAGAAGAAAATAAAAATGTGAAAAACCAGCCTGCTAACTCACAGATGAGTCACAACAACATCCTATTTTTAAACATTCAGGGTCTTGAAAATAAAGATGAAATTCTGGATGAGTCATTGCCACAGAATAAGTATTCTTTCTTATGTATATCAGAACATTGGCTTAAACCAGAACAAATACAATACTATGTACCAGAAGGTTATAAATATGGAAACAGTTTTTGCAGATCTCAGTACCATAATGGTGGTACTGTTATCTATGTTTCAAATGAAATAGGGTGCAGAGAACTAGATCTTAGTTGGGCATGTGTAGAGAAACACTTTGAAATTACCGGGATCATATGTGATATAATGAAACTTATCATAGTATGTATCTACCATTCCCGTGACTCAGATGATAAAACTTTTTTAGATAATTTAGACAGTGTACTCTGCTACATAATGAAATGGAAACAGTATGTAACTGTAATTGGGGGAGACTTTAATTCAAGCTTTGATGTAACATGTAACAAACCCAGTGTAAATAAGTTACTGAATATGCTGAGGCAGCACAACTTCCATCATGTAAATTCAGAACCAACAAGACTACAAGCGTGCTTGGATAATGCTTTTGTCAACTGTGCTCATGATATGTACTCCACCAAGGTAAAGGAGTTTGTTTTCTCAGACCACTCCATGTTAACAGTAAAGTTAAGACATTTTATAAAAGGAGATGAGAGCAAGGCTGGACAAAAGTTAACAAAATCTAATACCTTAATATTAACAAAACACAATCTCATAAAACTAACACACCAGTTGAGCATAACAAACTGGGACAAATTATTTCAAAACTGTGATTCCAGTGCCCAAACAGTTTATGAAACATTCCACAATTAGTTAACAGGTGTTTTAAAAGCCCAACTTGTTCAAAAGAAATACCATAAAACAAGAAAAGGTAAATTTTGGTACACCAAAGAACTGGAGAATCTAAAACATAAGCTACTGCTGTTGAAGTGCCTTGCCAAAGTAAACAACTGTGTAAGAAAGAGTTGCAATTGGCGAAACTAAGATACAACACAAATTTCATAAAAAATAGTAAAAACCAATGCAAAACAGCCTGTTCAGTAATTAATACTGTTAAAGGTGAAGTCAGAAACTTCGACAAGACAGTCCCAATACCAGCAGATACATTCAATAAATATTTTGTATGCTGTGCTGATGATATCAAAAAGCTGATGAGTAAACCCAATGTAACATGTATAGATTATCTGAAGAGAGCAAACCTAAATCATAACAGGGCCGGATCATCATTGAAACACTTCAGAGAGGTATGCCAACATGAAGTTCTTAAAATAGTCAAAGAAATGAAAAATTCATACAGTACAGATATTTTTAATATGTCAAACAATCTATTGAAAGAAATCATACAGTACATTGCAGCACCATTAACATATTCTATAAACCTGTGTCTCATAGAAGGGTTTTTTCCTGATCCTCTCAAACTATCCAAGGTAACTCCAGTCTTTAAGAAGGGTGTCAAATCAGATCCTGCAAACTACAGACCAATTTCACTAATTCCAGTACTAGGAAAAGTCTTTGAAGGCATAATATATAAGCAGATGTTTGAGTACCCAGAACTAAATGGAATGTTAAGTGCATCACAGTTTGGTTACAGAAAAGGAAGGTCAGCTATACATGCCATAGAGCTCTTAGTCAGAGACATTCTAGCGGCATTTGAGGACCATGCGCATGCACAGGTAACCTTATGTGATCTGAGCAAAGCTTTTGACTGTGTTGACCACTCATTTCTGCTCTCTAAACTTGAGTACTATGGGATATGTGACAAAAGTTTAAAACTCATCAAATCATACCTCAATAAAAGGAACCAGGTGGTGAGTTCAGGAAGTCATCTGTCAAACATACTCGAGGTTCAACATGGAGTGCCACAGGGATCTAAATTGGGACCACTTCTTTTCCTTGTGCACATAAATGACTTACCAGGAAATATAGATGTAAAGACATATGTATGCAGATGACACAACTTTTCTATCTGTAAACCATGTACTTGATAACCTTGTAAGTGATATGAAATTGGCAAAAGAAAACACAACATCATGGTTTAATGCCAATGGTCTGCTATTAAATGAGGAAAAGACCCAGAATATGTGGTTCAGTCTATCAAAGACTACAAAAATAGAAAAACAAAAGGCAAAGTTTTTAGGTATTGTACTTGACAACAGTCTAACATGGAACTCTCATGTTGATCACATAGTGGTTAGGTTGTCAAGAGTTATATATTTGTTGAAGAGACCGATGTGTTGTGTGACATTTGAGTACGTAAGGACAGCGTACTTTGCCTTTTTTCAATCTGTTTTAAGGTATGGGTTAATACTCTGAGGAAACAGCAGAAAAATAAATGAAATTATGGTGATCCAGAAGAAAGCAATCAGAGTAATGGCTAAGGTAGATAATAGAACACATTGTAAACCATTGTTCACTAAATATAGAATTTTAACAGTAATTAATTTATATATTCTTGACAGTGTTAACTACATACTTGCTGAACTACCTAATTGAAGTGTAACAAATGAAAGACATGGCTACTATACAAGAACGTGTACTTCTCTGCTGTTGCCACAAAATAGATTAGCTAAAACTAACAATAGTCACAAGTATATGGCAATTAAAATACATAACAAATTGTCTAAAAATGGGTCAATCAAGCCTGACAAATTATTTAAAGACAATGTTCATAACTTCTTGTTAACCAATCCATTCTATTCATTAGAAGAATTTTTAGAAACGCCTAATATCAACTTAAATGTGTAAAAAAATTTTTTGTAAAATTAATAGGTTAAGTGAACTGATGAAGTCTATTGCATGTAACAATGCTGAATGACTAATAAATAATCTGAATCTGAATCTAATAATAATAATAATAATAATAATAAATGTGTGGGGAAAGTAATGTATCCAGGAAATGTTTTGTCTATAGTTTTCACTGTCTCAAATTGGGTTCAGGTAAGATTGTCAATAATGACATAAATTATATTTAACTTGAATAAATCAGTTTCTGGTTTCACCAAGAAATAATTTCCTTTCCTTAATGCACACCTAATGTAATTCAGGATTGATAGGAATTGCACTCGCAACAACTTTAGATCAGGGGGAATGGTGCCCAAGTTTCCACAAAGATAGTGAAATTCACTTAATAAGGTCTGAGTTTGTAACCTCAACATCAATGGTAACGTTTTGAGCTTCTAGTAATTAGCTTCTGCACTCAGTTGACGCTGACAACTGTAGCTAAACAGATGGCATGATCTCACATGGAACACCCCATACCACAAGATGTTTCAGCTGACAAATTTAACTTACTGAGAGTTTAAACAGCAATGGCAAGTGTACCCAAGGGAGCATCAATTGGTATTGCAGTGCCAAACTGAGAATTCCATGGGTATCAGATGTGGCATATAGTGTTTCAGAATTCCCTAATATTGTGAACAGCTACTGAACTGGTTTTAAATGTCAAATATCTCCAAATGAAGTATATGGTAATGGCAACACTCACTCAGCAACATAAGGTTAAGAAAAGCACATGGAGAAAATTTCACAAGAGGATTTCACTGAAGAAAATGTCAGAGCAACTTCATACAATCATCTAATGGTACTTCCCTTGCCATAACCATGTCTTCCACACCAGGGGGCTTGCCACCCTTTGGCGGGTTTGTACTTTACTACCACAGGACCCCAGCCTTAGCAGTGTCTTTTTCCCTTCTGTTCTGCATGTCAATCATCTTGCTGTTCTTTGCACCCTCCCTTGGGGAACATTACTTGGTGATACTGGGAATATTCCACACTGCATGTTGCTGACATGAGAACCTTCTCACCACTGTTTTTCATTTCATTTCCCTTTCTTCGTTTCCCTCCTCCTCTCGTTACTCTGCTTTGGCTTTAGAGGTTAATCTTTTTCTTCTTCCTCCTTGTGTGCTCCTGATGGCCATGACATGCATCTGACATGTAACAGGTGACTGGGTACTGCATAATTCCCAGGTCGACAGGCAGGGTTCGCACATAAACCCTGGTACAGGCCAGACCCAATGAGGGGTGATTGCCTGAGCTACAACCTTCCCAAATTGCTGATTGGTCCATCTGTAACATGTTCGGGAGGTGTGACCTGAGGTGTGACCAATCACCTAAGGCGGGTGTGCTCCCTTGTGAAGGTGGCCCCCAGTTCGATGGAGCGTGCCATTGAAGACGCTATCAATCATTCAGGATTTTGTCACAATGAGCCAATCATCTTCACACTCAGTATCTTCAGAACATAAAGCAATAAATCTTTAAATTTCCTACTCCTCTCACTTGGGTACCATTAGGTTCTGGTTGGTTTTCCAAGCACGTTCTCTCATAAAGTCTAGGTGTTTTGATTCTGTGCTTCACACATATTTTGGATTTTGCTGCAAACCATATGAGTTTGCTGATGTTCCTTTTTATACAAAAAAAAGACTTCAAAATAACTTTTGTCCTCTATTTTGAGCCGTGCGCTGTAGTGGTTTACTTTTTCATTTTTTGCTATGGTTGTGGAGTAGATAAATTACCATGCAATGCTCTAGTATGTGTACTAGACACTGTGTACATTTATCTGTCATTCTTTGGTAGGTCTGGGAGATTACCTGGGAGTATCACTGCTACAACCCTGTGACTCTGGCTAAAAATGGGGGTGAGATGCAAATACAAGAACTTCACAAGAGAGTTTTCTTCGACTCTCTCATCTCCATTCTCCACAATCCTACCTACACATCATGGCCCTGTTAGGCTGAGCAACCCAGTGGAAGGTTGGGTAACAAACCCCAGCAGTAAACTGGGTCAGCAAGCTGACAAGATGTGGAGCACGGTGGAAGGCAATGGGAAACCACTACCAGAATTATTTCCCTAGATATTCATGGGATGGACCTCTTTGTACAATATTCCAGAGGTAAAGCTCCCCCTCAATTGCTTCTCCAGGAGGCGAATACAACAAGGAGTCCAGAGATTAGGGCAAATGGAAAAAGGAAGGAAGGAAAAGAAGGAAGACTTATTTGGGATTTGTAGTTGGAATGTTTTAACCCTTCTCCGGGAAGGGGAAATTAGAAAACGCCAAACACGAAATGACAAGAAACAAATTGGATTTACTCTGAATGTGTGAGGTGAGATGGGGTGGTTGTGGAAAACTAGAAAGTGTTGACTTCTGATTGTACTATTCAGGTGAAGATAAAAATGGAATGAATGAGGTTGAAATTTTGACAGGTGGAGGACTGGAGGACAAGGTTATCGAGGTTGAGTATGTTAGTGGAAGAATATTGATGATGAGACTGAAAGAGAAAAAGAAAGACTTAGTAATCATCCAGGTCTACATGCCAACAAGTAATCATTCAGATGAGGAGGTAGAAGAATGTTGTGAAATGATAGAGAACTTAGCAGAGAGGGAAAAGAAATGCATATCTTGTTATAATGGGTGATTGGAATGCAGTAGTTGGTGAAGGACCAGAAGAAGCAGCTTTGGGAAAATTTGGACTGGGTGAAAGAAATGAGAGAGGGCAAAGATTTTTGGATTACTGCAATGAAAATTTCATGGTATTTTGAAACACTCTATTTGGTAACCACAATAGATGACAGTATACTTGGATATCTCGATTTGACAACAAAAGATATCAAATTGATCCCCTATCCAGGGGCAGATATTTATTCAGATCATATATTAGTAATAGCTGACGTTCTAGTTTAATTGAAAAGAACCTGGGAAGGACAGAAGGGAGAGCACATTAACTTTGAGAAACAAAGACAAAGGCAATTTTGAAAAATTAGAGAATGCATATTGTTAAATCATAATGAAGGGTCTGGAAATTGAATGCACAGAAGGAAGGCAGGATCATTTTAAAAATGGAATCAAAAATGCACCTAGGGAAATGCTGTGAGTCAAGGAGAGGAAAATAATAAAGAAAGAAAGAATGGGTACCACCAGGTATGTAACCAAGATCGATGATCGCAGGAAATAGAATACTTTAAACACAGAAGAAGGGAAATGCAACTACAGGAGATTAAATAATAAAGTAAGAAGGGGGGCAGAAAAAGCAAAGGACAAACGGCTGACAGGAGAGTGTGACAAGGTAGTGAAATTAGAGAAAGAAGGAACATATAATTTCATGTACAAAGAAGCAATGGATTGGACATTCAGGGAAAAAGGGAAACAACAATGGACTAAAGGAAGTAGAGGCAGCAGATGGTAAAATGGTGAGTGAACCACAAGAAATAATGATAAGATGGGAAGAATATATAAAATGGCTATATGCTGTAAACAGCTGACCAAGTGAAGAAGATCTTGGGATAGAAGAAGAAGAAGCTAAAGTTGCAGATGATGGCAAAGGAAATGCAATACTAACTAGCAAGATTGAAGAATCTATAGAGTAATTGGAGAAAGAGGGGAAAAGGGAGTTGATTGAATTGTGTAATCAAATATTCATAACAGGAAAATAGCCAATGGACTTTACAGAAAGAAATCTTAATACCCGTAGAAAAGAAAAAGTACAGGAAAAAGTGTGAGAAACATTGAACAATGTGCCTGATATCACATGCAGCTGAAGGCTTGCTGAGGACGCTCAATACAAGGCTATGTGGACAGCTGAATTGTGTACTAGGAGGGTGATAGGGGAAAGGTGCATGGAGAAGAAAAGGAAGGTGTATGTTGTGTTCATTGATCTTGAGAAGCCTTTTGACACTGCCAGATGGGACAAACTGATGGAAATCTTAAGGAAACATGGAGCTGAATAGATGGATAGATGGCTAATTGAAATCTATATTTGAACCAGAGAGCAAGAGTAAAAGTAGGTGTGATGAATGAAGAAATTCAACTGGGAAGAGGTGTAAGACTAGGTGGTTGTTTATCACAAACACTCTTCAGTATATATCAGAAGGAAATTATTAGTGAAAGTTTTGATGGAAGGGAAGGAGTTTATATAAGGGGTCAGAGAGTGGAGTGTATAAGATTTGCAGACGACATGGTTGTGATTGCAAATAGTGCAAGAGAGATAGAACAAATGTTATATGATCTAAACACAAAATTAGAGGAATATCAAATGAAGATTAACAAGAATAAAACAAGAAGCATGGTAATTGGAGAAAAGGGGACAAAACGCTTTATGAAAATAGGGGGAGAGGAAACAGAGCAAGTGAATAACTTCAATTACTTGGAAACTGTAATAATGGATTATATGTATTGCTCAACAGAAATTAGGAAAAGAATTGCAATGGCAAAAGAAGGATTCAAGAGGAAACAAATTGCTTTGTGGACCACTAAACGAAGATCTGAGGAAAAGAGTTGCCAAATGTCACATCTGGAGCGTTGCACTATATGGTGCAGAGACCTCGACATAGAGGAAGGAAGATGAAATAAGATTGGAGGCACTAGACATGTGGATATGGAGAATAAAGGAAAAGTGAACTGGGAAGACCGAGTAAGGAATGAAGAAGTATTAAGGAGAGTTGGAGAAGAAATCAACGTGTTCAAAGTCAGCTGAAAGAGAAAACGGAACTGGATTGGACATTATTTGAGGAGGGACTGTTTGTTGAAGGAAGGAATAGAAGGAATGGTGGAGGGAACAAGGGGAAGAGGGAAAAGAGGATATCAAATGCTGGACAATATCAAAGGAGGCAAATATTCAGAAATAAAAAGACTGGCTATGGACAGACAATAGTGGAAGAGGCTTAATCCATGACAAGAGCTGCTGTAAGGCAGAATACCATACTACTACTACTACTACTACTACTTTGGTAGTGTTCCCTGCGTGATTCTAATCAGTGCCGCCTACATTTGATCAATAGCTTAGGGAGAACTGTCAATGCTGAATCATCCCTTGATAAGTTTGATGCCTCATGGCTGAAATCTGTTTCAATATGACACTCAGTAAAAACTGAAGGTGCAAATATAGACTTGCGAATCACTTAAAGATTGGAAGGAAAGATTCCTGTTTCTTTGAAACAGCAGTCAGCCTCATTTGTGTCATTTCTTTCAGCCAGGCACTTAAAAATATCACATCTGTAACTCTCAGCTTTTCCAGATGTCCAGTAATTAGGTCAGCAACATCCCAGAATATTCAGATGTTTTGGGAACACATTTAACAATTGGCATACATTCACATTTAATTCCTTTATAGGCAATAGAATATTTTGTTTTCTTAAGCAGTAGCAACAATACGAAGCATCCAGATGTGATTTAGTTCCATCAAGAATGAAGAAGGTTTTGCTGGCTGTCATTGAGCTGTCATCACGGAACTTTTAATGCTTTTCATCTTTACACAGCTTTCCTCTGAACAGAATTATGGGTGGGATGCTTGCAACTACAGCATCTCAACATTTGACTATTGTTACATTCTCCCCATGATCACCAGCAATAGTCTGAACTCTCTTTGTCTCTGAAAAAGGGTCAAGTGGCAATCCACCTTATCCACATTAAATATATTTTAGTGTTTACCAAGAAAATCCTTTATTTAATTCACAACTTGTGCCAACTTTTTGGCAATATCAGTGAAAGAAACATTCGCAAACATGTCCTGCAGGCTAGTTAATTTATCGTTTTGAATGTTATTTAAAAATTATTCATTTAGCAATAGCTAAACAATCTGCTAAAAGATATGACCTCATTCCAAGGTTTATATTATGGGTCTACCCATATTAACCTCCTAATGAGCTGTTCACAGGTGTCAGCTAGTGTCAATAACAATGTTTAATTATGACAGAGCACAATATGAAGAAATCCTCAGTAAAAGAAACATAATTCTTCTTATTACAATGAAGCATTGGGGTCTTATTAGAGATCTACATTCAAACAATGAAATTTCAGGGTGGGATGTAATGGTATGAGAGTGGTCTCAGTTGCCTGAGACTGCTGTGAGGGTGTTGTGCCAATGCCTGTGACAAGGATTCGTTAAATGGTGGATCTGACTTGAGTACATCAAAAGTACCATTAGGTTGCCCATCACTTAACTGCCACCATTTAATGATGATGTAATTCAGTAATGGCATTTTTATGACATTTTTGAGTCTTGTGGTAAATAATGAGGAATTACAGGGCAATGCTAAGTATTATCATTTGCTTAGTTAAGTAACGTGTGGCCCACAATGCAACTGCTCATCTTCTAGGGACTAGCACTTATTTTAATGTGGCCTTTAATATGGTTTGCAACAGATACAAAAAGACTCAATTTCTTGCATCAACACATGGGAAGAAACTTAGCACTCCCATCAATGACAAGGGCATGTGCAAGTGAACTTCATGCACTGCTTAACAAGGCTCCAAACAATTGTGCATGCACTGGTGGCATTACAAGTAGATGCATCCCTGCAAGACATGATTATGTTACAGCCCCTGAAAGAAAAAGTTGACCAACCTGTAAGAACAAAATCTGAAGCCAGTTTGAGTCCCAATAGCTCCCTGTCATCTGAAGAGAGTGTGCTTTTCTTAAAAATAAATGAGAATCATTGCAAATCTCAAGACTACAGTACCACCATGGCACAGCACACCTGGGAACAAACAGACATCTCCCTCCAATGCCAAGCACCTAGGTCATGGGAGACAAATCTAAGTTCCTATTAGAAAGCAAGGATTGCCTCCATAGGAAGTGATCATCCTGTGCTTCAGTAAATGTTAGGGCAGTAATAAATGCTAGAGCACATTTCATCAATGTGTTCAGTAATATTATGCTTTGCAAAAAGTTACACTGATGCTCAAACCTCCTTGAACAGATTCTTGGAGACAGAAGAATTAAATCCTGTTGTAATGATGAGAAGAGCAGCAATGCAAAAGCACACTTTGTTAAACACACAAATATAGATTCCACAGGCAGGTTCATTGTTTGTCTTCTGTTTTGCGAAGAGATGAGTCAGTACTGAATTCTTTTTACACTGAAGCAAAATGCTTCTCACAGACTGAACAGAATCTAGTGTGACAACAAAAGTTTAAAGAAATCTATGCAGAGTTTATGAGGGGGTACAAAGACTTAGGAACCAGTAGTCATTACAGATGCAGTTTCGTGTTACAATGCACATAGTACTGTCTCTGAGGAAGCCAGCTCAACTACTGAATGAGAATAGTGTTTGATTTTTCTACCATATTGAACATGGATTAGTAGCTAAACAGTTTGCTAATGACAGGACCAATCATTCAACAGGCTTTGTAATCCATAACTTTGTGTTTCTGCATGCACTGCATTGCCTTTACACCAGATATGGAGAAGACATATTGAAAAGTTCTGGTAGCAGGTGAAGATCATGCTTACCAAAAAATATTAAGGAAGAGTGATATGTGCAACACTTCAGGAATACCAATTGAAGACAGTCACATGACAAACTGCTTGTGCAACCTTTCTTGCAGCATGGTGTCTGTTACAACCAGCTTACAAATAGAGTGACCACAGTGAAGCAGCAAACATTATCATTAATTGTTTCTCTGTGGACAATCCTAGGTTGTGATACAGTAGGGGCAGCAATCAAGCTCCAGCAAGATCTCACAAGGATATTTATGGAAGGTGGATCTTCACTATGGAAATTGTGCAGCAACAGTGTGAAACTACTCGAAAATATCCCCTCAGTGGAGCAAGAAACACAACTACCTCTACGGCTTGACAACAATGAGGATGTTAACACACTAGGCTTACTCTAGCTTCCAGCATCTTGTGAACAGTGTCAAACCAGCCCCTGATGTTTACAGCATCACAAAATGCACTGTATTGTCTGTCACATCATCCAATTTTTATTCATTTGGATTAATTAGGCCCATTGTGACCACATGCAAAATATTTTACAATGACCATGGCAATGTGAGTTATTGTGGCACAAGCCCTCACCTTAAGAGTTGCACTCATTGTGGCAGACACTATACAGTGTAATTTGTATGACAGACAGCAATTGAATTGATTATAGAATCATTGCTGGAGGGACACCTGTCGGCATAAAGAAGTCAATACAAGAACTGGTGGATTGTCGAAAGAATCATCATTTGATTCTGTTTCATGTACCAGATACCTATCTGAATATTACATAGCTACAAAGTTACTTTTACATTACACTACACAAGCTGTGATACATGAGCTTAAAAACATGAAGTCAGTTTTACTGAATTACTAAGCAATATGTGGGTGAAACTCTTGATACCTAGAGACAATAAGACCTATCTACAAAATGCGTGTGATATTGATTTAAAAAACCAGTGAAGTTATTTTAAGATGATTTTAGGAAGTTCGTCCGGCCACAATTGTAGCAAGAGGAGTGGCTCTTCTATCATTTTAGAAAGGTACTTAGATGTGTAATTGCTATACATATAAATAATTTTGTAAACTGTAAGTGATAATTGGCATTTTAATGAATACTAAATGTCGTGGCACGCACAGCCACAAAAACGCAAAAATCAGCTACTGCAGCAGAATTAAGTGCAGCTGCAACTTAGTGCCAGCACCTTCCACCAACTGGCGCTCGATACGCTCCTGCCAAACATTCAATCAGCCGCCAACTATGCATGCACACGAGTCTTTTTCCGGCACGGATGGTCACACTATGATATGACCATCTACCAGTCAGGTTTCGCCAACGGCTGCCATTCATCACTCTGGAATCAGCGGAGGAAGACTGGAGCTGCTGGGTTAAATAGCCGAAAGAAAGGGAAACCGGCATCTCTCGACCCGGCCCAGACTGCTGCCTGGAAGATACTTCAACGCAGCTGGAACATCCAGGTGCCACATCTCCACTATGCCAGCCATTGACCCTGGACTCTGCGCCCCTGTACTTCCTCGGCATCTGCCAGGAAACATCGTGAGAAAACCCCAACAAAGAAATGTAAATTCAGTTCAGTTGCTAATATTTCGATTCAATAAGGTGGCATATTCTTTGGCTTGTCATAAAATTTTGGTAGCAGAAAAAGCCTTTTGTTTTTGAAGAAAGTTTATGTTTCTGTAAAATTAAGCGGTGGCCTAGCTCCTTCTAATAAATTTTTTTTTTTCACACATGGGTGTTAATCTGTGTATATAACACAAACTGTGATATAACCTATTACTTTGGTAATGTTATGTATTTCACAATGTGTATGGTATGCATGAATGATGGTGGCTACCATGAAGTTACTTTTTAGTTCAAATAAAGGATTTACACTTTTATATGGCTTAGGATTTCTCTCTCTCTTGTGCGTGAGATCTGGTGCAGGTGAATGCTGCATTTCTGTAGGGTTTGACAACAAGAGCTGCTTTATCATGCTTCACTGTACCTGCTGATTTGAGTTGTTTATTCCATGCTGTCTCATTCTGGTTCAGTGATATGCCGTGCCCTTAGATCTGTGAGCACTGTGAGAACTGCCATTACATCAATAGAATGAAGATGAAGATGAGTGTCATTCAGATACTGTATACAATGTACAATCTTTAGTTATTAAGGGGAGTTTCTCTTCTAAATGAAGAGTCTGTATTCTTTGTTAAACATTTTTGATTGTTCAACAGAGAATTTAGACTTGAGGTAACATTTCAGTTACCAGTGCAGAAGAAGTTGCAAAGGTTGTTGGGTGAGGATACCAACTGGAGTGCAGGACATAATGATACCAAAGTCATAGTAAATAGGGTGTGTAGAAAGGAGTTTACTTCATTAAGTAAGTTGGAAGTGTGCAGGCAGTACACAAAATGAGGAACTGTTGTAGTGGCTGAAACCCCTGGGCAGATGAAAATTGTGATCACCCTGGAAAGAGGCCAGGAAGGAGTGTGGTGTTAATTATATGCTACAAAATCTAACTTTCTTGCTACTGGTGAAACTCACATTTGCTCTGCCAGTCTCTGATGTGCTCGATGAAGTTCCTCTCCCCTCCGCTCTTAGCGGAAGAGGTTCCTGATGAGGTCCTGATGGACAGAAAAAGAAATTTTGAGTTAATATAACGAACATTTTTTCTGCAAAAGTAAAACAACCAAATAAAATAATATTGTTTCAACATGAAATGAAAGAGAACGGAATCATTTATTTAAGACATTTCAAATTCCTACTGATAAGTGAACGATGAGCATCTAATCTACTCAATTATGCACAAGAATCAACATTACTAACAAAGTTCCAGGAAGTCAGAACTTTACTCTGGTTGGAGGATGGCTATCTGAAGACCTTCAAGGGCAAACAAACATTTACCGTCAGCATTACAAATAATTACTGAACAAATTTTAAAATTTGAAATCCTGTAGTAATCTGCCTATTAAAACATACAACCTTATGTTACAGAGTTAACTCACTGTGGTAAGTTGTACAGTTACAAACCGTGAGTAAGACTGTATATGCAGCCACACTCACTGCAGGCATATACTCACAATATATTAATCCAGTCTTTTGCAAACAGAGAACTTAGTGACTAGCAAAAAGCTTCATGCACAATTTCAAACAATCATGAATTTTTCTCAGGAATACCCAACACAAAGTTATAGGAAAAATGTTTATCGCTTACAGCATTTTTGCTGTTCATGCAGTAAAACTGCCACACCAAACACCTACAATGTAATTCTCCTTTCTTTAATTACAGATGAGTACATGCAGTTAGGAGAATGAGTGGCAAATGGGTGGGGTATTTCTCAGCTGGATTCTTTGTAGAGGTGGGGCAGCAAGAACAGCTGATGGTTATGGCAACATGACGGAGTAGGAGACATAATAGGATTGAGGTGCAAGTGGGTGATGGATTTTAAGGCAGCAGCCAGATGCTACATCTTTATACCACACAACAGAGGGCTGTCTGTTGCTGCCATGTTACGGAGCTTGAAACCCAAACTCAGTGCATATCATCTTGCATGTGACAGCCACTGAATAGTGTCCATCTACGAGCCATGTGACATTGGACAACTTTCCAGTATTCCTCCAATACTCAGCCTTTATAGGTCACTCTACAGTGGAGCACCACCCAATCTAAGTTCCAGACATGACATCAGTTATCTACTTCGGAGTGTCGTGACTATTCCTAGAAGTGCAGAACACAATATTGGTATTTCAAGTGCAGCCTATACTGATGGTGCCTACAGCAGTGTTTGTCAGTTGTTAAAAGACAGAGTGCGGGAATGTAAGCTTCAACAATAGTTCTCATAATAGTGCCAATCTCTTAGTGGGTCAGGACAATGTCTACCTTGCCTTCACTCGAAAGCTGTTTCATTTGCTGCATGTTACCATGTACAATGTGTGTTGCAATGAAGCTCTAATCTTCTCGGCTACTCAGGAACATCTCTCTTCTTGTGCATTTTTCTTTACTTTTCTGTCTCTGAAAATTTATTACCAGTGTATTGTATTCTGCCCGGTAGGCTACTTACATGCGTTCATATGCTTCCACACAAAGCTTGCATGGATTTGCTCCAAGTTTAAAAAACATTGCTTTATTTCCATTTGGTTGCAGATGACTATACACTTTTGCTCTCTCATGTTCTGCGATTCTGTGCTTCATTCTTACCTGTTTTATCTTGTGCCTTTCTTGTGCCACTTAATCCCTTCATTCAGGTATCTTTCTGCCTGTGTCATTCCACCACATAATCCCTGCTTCAAGATGTCCTGGCCTGATTACTGTATTTTTCTTCCAGGTCTGGACCTCCTGGATGGCACTGCCATCTCCTCCATGGGGATAACAGTTTTCAAAGTTGTTGCTGCTGTTATAGTCACGACCTTTCCTCTGAGTACAGCACACAACATTCGACTCTAGGATATCACCAGTGCACCTTGCAATGCTCAACTTGCACCTTCAGGAATGATTCTCATTAGTGACAACCCTACAGCCTGTTGGGACTATTTATATGTTGATTTCATTATGAAGCTGTTTCACTTGCTGAGTATTATCATGTACGTTCTGTGTTACAATGAAGTTCTAATGTTCATGGCTACCTGAGCACATTTCTCTTCTTGTGCATGGATCATCCACAACTGGTGGTACATAGGCCCATGATTGTGGGTGACAGGTTGGGCAAGGGAGTTCCCTGTATCATAAGGTAGATCATGGATATCTTATTTCTGCTGATTGGATTCTTCATAACCCTCTACCCATTATTCAAGTGACTGCTCCATAAAGGACTGTCAATACTGATGCAATTCCAAGAAACTGTCAAGACATACAAGACAAAATAATGGAAAAATACAATTGTCTCCACTACACCATCTCATAAGAAGAAAGAAAAATAGTACTTTGGAGTACAGTACCGGTACATTTGTGAGGGCTAATCTAAAACTACAGTCTGGATTTTCACATGGTTTTCATTAATAGATACATGGGTCGGTTTTTATAGCCTCTTACTGCAATGCCAGATATGTCCAGCCACAGATACTTAGTGTTAGCTGTGAGAAATGTAGAAACAATTTTGGATGTAAAGAAATTTTAATGAGAGTGTTAATTTTTCTGGACAGTCTAGTTACAAGACACAGACAAAAGTTCCCTTCCAGAATAAATTGGTAGTGAACATATACATCCAAAACACTATGTGTAGCAAGTAATGTAGTATAATATCTTCACTGACTTTGCCACCCACAAAGATGTGAAAGATTAGAAGCTCCTTCCACAAAACATACTGTGCTCAGTTCTGTAGAAATAAAGCAGTAATACACATTTCTAACACCAACTGTCAGCCTCTGTGGGCACATAGTATTACAACTCAACAACACATCGCAGTAACACACAGAAATTGGACATTCCTTCAGACGTGGGGACTCTGAAACAAACATTCTGGCAGGTTCCTTAACTTCATAGGTTCACAGATGGGTTAAGGGAGCCTCTGAAAATCTTAGTAGCAAATATTTCATAGTGTAGTGCTGAATTTATTAGCTACAGCTTGTGATAAACTACATTCACACCCCAATATTTCATTTAAGTTTCTACCCTAATAGGTCGTACAAAAATGTTTAGTTTAGAAATTCAAATCATCCTCAATGAATGAAAAACGAGTACGTAGAATATATTTTTCTTTCGAGAGCAAACATCAAATGGAATACTTGCATTTGTTAATATTTTTTATTGAAAAATCATGAAAATGAAGGTATGAAATGACATGAAATAGTGCTTGGTAGTGGAGAGTTAATGCTTTCTCTTCATCTGTAGAATAGCCAACTTGCATTGGAGCTCTCATGTTACTTGATGCGATATTATTTCTTGGTCAAAGAGGCTTGGCATGCAAAGGTTCAGCTTAGGAAATTGCAGATACAAACAAAGAAAATCTCCTGTGAATATTAGTACTCTTATTTCTACAATAATCCAATACTTAAGCAAGGTCAGATACCAACAAGTGTTTGGAAAGTGTTTACATGTGCATTATCTGATATGTGATGCTCACAATGAAATTACTTCTAGTTGTCATGTCAATGGTGCCATAATGGAACAGAGAAAATAAAATATATTTCTCAATTACTGTTGCTGCCGCTCCTGATTCAAATTACACTGAAAAGCAACATTCACCCTGCATTACATTTACTGTGATAAGGAGAGTGATAAATGTCAAACACTTGACTGATTTTTGGAATTTGTAGATTGTAATCATAAAACAAGAATTGCTATTCCACACATATTTCAATGAACACTTGTGATCAGTCAATTCTTACTAATGAATGTCACAGACGTGATTGTTTTGTTTTGATTTAGGATGTTTAAACACTCAAGGTTATAAGCACCCATGTCAAAACTATGGAACACAAAAACAGAGGAGTTGAGCTACTGAACATCAATCCGAAATGACATAGAACAAGACAGCTAAAAGCATGGGCATCGAGAAAGGGCTACTGAAGACACCATACAGAAATGGAGGACCTTCACCATTACTTTTATGTTCCTGTTTGGGTTTGCCATCAATCATTCAAAAATTGAAATTCCATCAGGACACGGGAGACAACTAAAACATGGGAAAATACGTACATAGCAGTGGGGGAGAAACACTTGTCAGATGATGATGGCAAAAAAGGCAGTTGCCAATGTGAGAAGTAGGAAAGCTAGAGATTGCAAATCAGGAGATGAAAGGAACAGATTAGATGCCCTTGGATTGTGTGATATGAGATGGGGAGAAAATGATCTTTTACTCAGGGACTGGGGGGGTAATCAAGAGTGATGAAAATGGAATAGGAATATTGATAGGACAAAAGGTGAAAAATAGCGTAATGAAGGTACAATATATTGATGGAGGACTGATGATGATAAGATTGAAGGGTAGTTCAAAAGATTTGGTGTTAATACAGGTATATAGTCCAACCAGCCAGCATTAGATGCAGTTGAAGAAAATTATGAGGAAATATAAGAACTCCTTGATAAAGAAAATAGGAATTCCTGCCTCATCCTAATGGAGGACTGGAATGCAGTGGTTGGTAAAGGAAGAGACGAAGATACAGTAGGAAAATTTGAATTAGCAATAAGAAATGAGAGGTGAGTGACTACGTTCTGTAAAGAAAATTCATTAGTAGTGGTCTAACACATTATTTGAACACCACAAAAGGAGATGTTACACATGGCTATGAAATTTGAATATGGAAAGATATCAGTTGGAATACATCCTCACACAAAAAGGTTTAGGAACTGTTTGAAGAATGCCAAAGCTAATCCAGGTTGTTGTTGTTGTGGTCTTCAGTCCTGAGACTGGTTTGATGCAGCTCTCCATGCTACTCTATCCTGTGCAACCAGCAGATACATTCAATAAATATTTTGTATGCTGTGCTGATGATATCAAAAAGCTGATCAGTAAACCCAATGTAACATGTATAGATTATCTGAAGAGAGCAAACCTAAATCATAACAGGGCCGGATCATCATTGAAACACTTCAGAGAGGTATGCCAACATGAAGTTCTTAAAATAGTCAAAGAAATGAAAAATTCATACAGTACAGATATTTTTAATATGTCAAACAATCTATTGAAAGAAATCATACATTACATTGCAGCACCATTAACATATTCTATAAACCTGTGTCTCATAGAAGGGTTTTTTTCCTGATCCTCTCAAACTATCCAAGGTAACTCCAGTCTTTAAGAAGGGTGTCAAATCAGATCCTGCAAACTTCAGACCAATTTCACTAATTCCAGTACTAGGAAAAGTCTTTGAAGGCATAATATATAAGCAGATGTTTGAGTACCCAGAACTAAATGGTATGTTAAGTGCATCACAGTTTGGTTACAGAAAAGGAAGGTCAGCTATACATGCCATAGAGCTCTTAGTCAGAGACATTCTAGC
The DNA here is from genome assembly GCF_023864345.2 of Schistocerca serialis cubense. NCBI lineage: Eukaryota > Metazoa > Arthropoda > Insecta > Orthoptera > Acrididae > Schistocerca > Schistocerca serialis. The sequence goes on along the minus strand of NC_064641.1, from coordinate 963,364,014 downwards.
GGCATTTGAGGACCATGCGCACGCACAGGTAACCTTATGTGATCTGAGCAAAGCTTTTGACTGTGTTGACCACTCACTTCTGCTCTCTAAACTTGAATACTATGGAATATGTGACAAAAGTTTAAAACTCATCAAATCATACCTCAATAAAAGGAACCAGGTGGTGAGTTCAGGAAGTCATCTGTCAAACATACTCGAGGTTCAACATGGAGTGCCACAGGGATCTAAATTGGGACCACTTCTTTTCCTTGTGCACATAAATGACTTACCAGGATATATAGATGTAAAGACATATGTATGCAGATGACACAACTTTTCTATCTGTAAACCATGTACTTGATAACCTTGTAAGTGATATGAAATTGGCAAAAGAAAACGCAACATCATGGTTTAATGCCAATGGTCTGCTATTAAATGAGGAAAAGACCCAGAATATGTGGTTCAGTCTATCAAAGACTACAAAAATAGAAAAACAAAAGGCAAAGTTTTTAGGTATTGTGCTTGACAACAGTCTAACATGGAACTCTCATGTTGATCACATAGTGGTTAGGTTGTCAAGAGTTATATATTTGTTGAAGAGACCGATGTGTTGTGTGACATTTGAGTACGTAAGGACAGCGTACTTTGCCTTTTTTCAATCTGTTTTAAGGTATGGGTTAATACTCTGAGGAAACAGCAGAAAAATAAATGAAATTATGGTGATCCAGAAGAAAGCAATCAGAGTAATGGCTAAGGTAGATAATAGAACACATTGTAAACCATTGTTCACTAAATATAGAATTTTAACAGTAATTAATTTATTAATAATTAATTTATTAATATATGGAAAGATATCAGTTGGAATACATCCTCACACAAAAAGGTTTAGGAACTGTTTGAAGAATGCCAAAGCTAATCCAGGAGCGGATATAAATTCAGACCACAACCTAGTAGTGGGAGAAATGCAAGTGTAGTTGATAAAAGTCTAGAGAGGTAAAGCAAAATGAAAATAGAAGGATTCAAAGAGGTAGGAAAAGCATCAGATTGAGAAAACAGATTGGCAGAAAAATATGAAAGAGGTCGTTTTGACGGAAGTGTTAATGAAAAAATGAACAAAATTGAGGGAAGGACTCATGGCCTCTGCCAAAGAAGTACTAGGAATTAGAGCATCCCAAAGTAGCAGGAAAGAATGGATAACAGAAGACATGTTGAAAAAGATGGAAGAACGGAGAAAGTGGAAAAACGTAAGAACTGAAGTAGGTACAAGAAACTGAATAATGAATATAAAAAGTGGAACTGAAGAAGCAAGGGAAAAATGGATGACACAGAAATGCAACAAAATAGGGAAAATGGAGAAAGAGAGAATTATGAAATGTCTAGGCTGGCTAGTGAGAGAGGTTTTTAACATAAGAGAAAGTGGAATAAGATGGAAAGAGCAGATGGCACTCTAGCAGAAGAAACACAGGAGGCTTTGAAAATATGGCAAGAATATATTGATTGTCTGTATAAGGGGGATGAAATACAAAATGAAATACTGTTTATGTAGAAGGTGAGAGTTTGATGGCTTGATGCACAGCTGGACAGGGGATGGGGATGCTACCTTGAAACAGGGCGATTGCACAACCTGATAGCTGAATTTAATGTCTCATGTTTGCATGGCCATGTCCTTCACGGATTGAGGGGTAAAAAGAACAAACTATAGGTGCCAGATGGGAGATTGCACAGTTTGTGATTAGCCAAGAACTTGTAAGTAACTGCGTAAGACACATTTTCCTTTACCCGGATCTCCCAGACAGCTCACTCATCACGATACATGGGACAATCTAGAGAGGAGGTGGCATGGTCACCATTGCAGTTTATGCAGTGGGGAGAAGTGGTGGCCAATCGCCCTTGTGCACATCCCTACCAAAGGTTACACATTTGGCTGGCTGATGGACAGCTATGATATCTTGATCAGAGAGGTACGACTGGATTTCAGCCTCCGTCAGACGACTCAGCAGCCTAGTGTAAATAGCACTAAGGGAAGAATTCAGAGTTCTATGGGCCTGTACATTAACAGGATAGATGTGGAGAAATGAGGCAGAAGCAATTGTTGTGCTTAAAATCAGAATTAGTCTCTAAAAGCAAAGTGCCATTCCATAGATGAGAGCAGGATTCACAGGGTCAACAACTGCATAAACATCCTTGTGAATAATGAACAGATCTACCATCTTCACTATGTGAGACCACGAGGTACCGTGGTGCAGCTGGAAAGGTCCTTGAATCATTAGCCTCATTCTGTCTAGGTTTCTGTATACACTGAGTGTGAAGATGACTGGCTCATTGTGACAAAATCCTGAATGATTGATAGCGTCTTCAATGGCATGCTCCATCGAACAGGGGGCCACCTTCACAAGGGAGCACACCCGCCTTAGGTGATTGGTCACACCTCAGGTCACACCTCCCGAACATGTTACAGATGGACCAATCAGCAATTTGGGAAGGTTGTAGCTCAGGCAATCACCCCTCATTGGGTCTGGCCTGTACCAGGGTTTATGTGCGAACCCTGCCTGTCGACCTGGGAATTATGCAGTACCCAGTACACCTGTTACATGTCAGATGCATGTCATGGCCATCAGGAGCACACAAGGAGGAAGAAGAAAAAGATTAACCTCAAAAGCCAAAGCAGAGTAACGAGAGGAGGAGGGAAACGAAGAAAGGGAAATGAAATGAAAAACAGTGGTGAGAAGGTTCTCATGTCAGCAACATGCAGTGTGGAATATTCCCAGTAACACCAAGTAATGTTCCCCAAGGGAGGGTGCAAAGAACAGCAAGATGATTGACATGCAGAACAGAAGGGAAAAAGACACTGCTAAGGCTGGGGTCCTGTGGTAGTAAAGTACAAACCCGCCAAAGGGTGGCGAGCCCCCTGGTGTGGAAGACATGGTTATGGCAAGGGAAGTACCATTAGATGATTGTATGAAGTTGCTCTGACATTTTCTTCAGTGAAATCCTCTTGTGAAATTTTCTCCATGTGCTTTTCTTAACCTTATGTTGCTGAGTGAGTGTTGCCATTACCATATACTTCATTTGGAGATATTTGACATTTAAAACCAGTTCAGTAGCTGTTCACAATATTAGGGAATTCTGAAACACTATATGCCACATCTGATACCCATGGAATTCTCAGTTTGGCACTGCAATACCAATTGATGCTCCCTTGGGTACACTTGCTATTGCTGTTTAAACTCTCAGTAAGTTAAATTTGTCAGCTGAAACATCTTGTGGTATGGGGTGTTCCATGTGAGATCATGCCATCTGTTTAGCTACAGTTGTCAGCGTCAACTGAGTGCAGAAGCTAATTACTAGAAGCTCGAAACGTTACCATTGATGTTGAGGTTACAAACTCAGACCTTATTAAGTGAATTTCACTATCTTTGTGGAAACTTGGGCACCATTCCCCCTGATCTAATGTTGTTGCGAGTGCAATTCCTATCAATCCTGAATTACATTAGGTGTGCATTAAGGAAAGGAAATTATTTCTTGGTGAAACCAGAAACTGATTTATTCAAGTTAAATATAATTTATGTCATTATTGACAATCTTACCTGAACCCAATTTGAGACAGTGAAAACTGTAGACGAAACATTTCCTGGATGCATTACTTTCCACACCCATTTATTATTATTATTATTATTATTATTATTATTATTATTATTATTATTATTATTAGATTCAGATTCAGATTCTTTATTAGTCATTCAGCATTGTTACATGCAATAGACTTCATCAGTTCACTTAACCTATTAATTTTACAAAAAAAATTTTTACACATTTAAGTTGATATTAGGCGTTTCTAAAAATTCTTCTAATGAATAGAATGGATTGGTTAACAAGAAGTTATGAACATTGTCTTTAAATAATATGTCAGGCTTGATTGACCCATTTTTAGACAATTTGTTATATATTTTAATTGCCATATACTTGTGACTATTGTTAGTTTTAGCTAATCTATTTTGTGGCAACAGCAGAGAAGTACACGTTCTTGTATAGTAGCCATGTCTTTCATTTGTTACACTTCAATTAGGTAGTTCAGCAAGTATGTAGTTAACACTGTCAAGAATATATAAATTAATTACTGTTAAAATTCTATATTTAGTGAACAATGGTTTACAATGTGTTCTATTATCTACCTTAGCCATTACTCTGATTGCTTTCTTCTGGATCACCATAATTTCATTTATTTTTCTGCTGTTTCCTCAGAGTATTAACCCATACCTTAAAACAGATTGAAAAAAGGCAAAGTACGCTGTCCTTACGTACTCAAATGTCACACAACACATCGGTCTCTTCAACAAATATATAACTCTTGACAACCTAACCACTATGTGATCAACATGAGAGTTCCATGTTAGACTGTTGTCAAGTACAATACCTAAAAACTTTGCCTTTTGTTTTTCTATTTTTGTAGTCTTTGATAGACTGAACCACATATTCTGGGTCTTTTCCTCATTTAATAGCAGACCATTGGCATTAAACCATGATGTTGCGTTTTCTTTTGCCAATTTCATATCACGTACAAGGTTATCAAGTACATGGTTTACAGATAGAAAAGTTGTGTCATCTGCATACATATGTCTTTACATCTATATTTCCTGGTAAGTCATTTATGTGCACAAGGAAAAGAAGTGGTCCCAATTTAGATCCCTGTGGCACTCCATGTTGAACCTCGAGTATGTTTGACAGATGACTTCCTGAACTCACCACCTGGTTCCTTTTATTGAGGTATGATTTGATGAGTTTTAAACTTTTGTCACATATTCCATAGTACTCAAGTTTAGAGAGCAGAAATGAGTGGTCAACACAGTCAAAAGCTTTGCTCAGATCACATAAGGTTACCTGTGCGTGCGCATGGTCCTCAAATGCCGCTAGAATGTCTCTGACTAAGAGCTCTATGGCATGTATAGCTGACCTTCCTTTTCTGTAACCAAACTGTGATGCACTTAACATTCCATTTAGTTCTGGGTACTCAAACATCTGCTTATATATTATGCCTTCAAAGACTTTTCCTAGTACTGGAATTAGTGAAATTGGTCTGTAGTTTGCAGGATCTGATTTGACACCCTTCATAAAGACTGGAGTTACCTTGGATAGTTTGAGAGGATCAGGAAAAAACCCTTCTATGAGACACAAGTTTATAGAATATGTGAATGCTGCTGCAATGTAATGTATGATTTCTTTCAATAGATTGTTTGACATATTAAAAATATCTGTACTGTATGAATTTTCATTTCTTTGACTATTTTAAGAACTTCATGTTGGCATACCTCTCTGAAGTGTTTCAATGATGATCCGGCCCTGTTATGATTTAGGTTTGCTCTCTTCAGATAATCTATACATGTTACATTGGGTTTACTGATCAGCTTTTTGATATCATCAGCACAGCATACAAAATATTTATTGAATGTATCTGCTGGTATTGGGACTGTCTTGTCGAAGTTTCTGACTTCACCTTTAACAGTATTAATTACTGAACAGGCTGTTTTGCATTGGTTTTTACTATTTTTTATGAAATTTGTGTTGTATCTTAGTTTCGCCAATTGCAACTCTTTCTTACACAGTTTCTTAGTGATTTTTTCGAGATCCTTAATTTCATTAGAATTGTTTACTTTGGCAAGGCACTTCAACAGCAGTAGCTTATGTTTTAGATTCTCCAGTTCTTTGGTGTACCAAAATTTACCTTTTCTTGTTTTATGGTATTTCTTTTGAACAAGATGGGCATTTAAAACACCTGTTAAATAATTGTGGAATGTTTCATAAACTGTTTGGGCACTGGAATCACAGTTCTGAAATAATTTGTCCCAGTTTGTTATGCTCAACTGGTGTGTTAGTTTTATGAGATTGTGTTTTGTTAATATTAAGGTATTAGATTTTGTTAACTTTTGTCCAGCCTTGCTCTCATCTCCTTTTATAAAATGTCTTAACTTTACTGTTAACATGGAGTGGTCTGAGAAAACAAACTCCTTTACCTTGGTGGAGTACATATCATGAGCACAGTTGACAAAAGCATTATCCAAGCACGCTTGTAGTCTTGTTGGTTCTGAATTTACATGATGGAAGTTGTGCTGCCTCAGCATATTCAGTAACTTATTTACACTGGGTTTGTTACATGTTACATCAAAGCTTGAATTAAAGTCTATTTATAACCTTCTGGTACATAGTATTGTATTTGTTCTGGTTTAAGCCAATGTTCTGATATACATAAGAAAGAATACTTATTCTGTGGCAATGACTCATCCAGAATTTCATCTTTATTTTCAAGACCCTGAATGTTTAAAAATAGGATGTTGTTGTGACTCATCTGTGAGTTAGCAGGCTGGTTTTTCACATTTTTATTTTCTTCTTGGCTTGAAACCATAAAAAATTATCACTGAATGACACAGATGTCTTTTTCCTTTAGCTCCTCCTTAAGCATTGCTGTGTTGCTGCTCCAGTCGTTGTTGGTTCTGTTACTGCTGCTGCTTCTGCTGATAATGATGGTGCTGCTGCTGTTTCACTTATTTCTGGTGTTTGTTGTTCCATAACTGCTGTGCCTTTCTGTGAATTATTAACATTTGGAGTGTTCACTTGCATTAATAAAATTTCACATTTGTCTTGGAGAGGTGTAGCTTCACTGATAGCAGATTTCACATTGGATTCTACAGGATACACACACTTCCTGTCCATGAGAGGTATGACTTTTCCATCATCACACTGCACATTTGAGATTTTATTTACAAGTTCTAAAATTTTGGTTACTATTACGTTCTTTCCCAGTACATTTAGATGGGAACCATGTGTTGTGTGAAATCTTTTCCCTAAATTGGTGATGTTCACAAATGTTACATTTTCAAACCGCTTGCAAATATTTTGCATCTCTTTATTTGCAGTTTCAATTTCTTTATTTACACAGGACCATTCTATCAAGTCGTAACGGTGTGGCACTGAAAAAACAACAACATTTGTTCCTCTCAGCTCATACAGTTTTCTTTTTAGCGAGATTAAGAGATCATTTTTTTCGTTCCTAGCTATATCATTTGATCCTGCCAGGGAGATGGAAAAGTCCTTTTTGCTCAATGAGGAAATTTTTTCTTGACTCATTACGTAGCAGCACTGAATTTTGCTCCTGGTTTTATTGTACAGTTAAAACTAAAATTCTGATTACTTGTACACCGAAATTCAGTGGCTGTATTTCGTCCTTGGCTGTCGGCATACAGTTCAATTTTACCGGTACTTGCTGTTCCGAGATTGCCTGTTTTCTGCCTATCTTTGCAGTAAGTGAAGTCTTGTTTGGCACTATTTATTGTGTCTTTTGCTAACACATGTCGATATTGTCTCAGTAGAGCAGCTTAGCGGTGGAAGATTCTTCATGAGCACTTTCGCATATGATCTTTTACTTAACTGCTGCTGAAATATTCCATGTTTTACCTTATTCACAGAGTCGTTTGATTTTCCACATGGTACACTCGCACTGTTAACTTCACTTTCACAATCCGTAGTTGAAAGAGCTTGAAAGTAATTTTCGTTCACTATATTTATGGTTCTTTCGCCGTTTTCTGTATCTTGAATTATCTGTTTGCGTCTTTTTTACTTCACTTCTGTCCAATTCTCCAACATATTCGTACTTTCATGGCGCGAGTTTTTAATGTTCTGTTCACTTTTTTCTTCTTTAAGTTTCTTGATATCCATCTTCAAGGAACTGATAATAAATTGTAAACTAGACACCCGTTCGCTGAGCTTTGTAATTTCATCCTTACAACTGTCACAATTTTTCTTTTTCACAGAAAAATTCACATTTTTTCTCGGACATGCACAACGAATTTTTACACTAGCCGCCATCTTACTATTATTATTCTTTCCAACTCCTGCTACATGAATGGTTTAAGGCTTTTTTTGTTTTACTACATTTCAAATAATTCTGATTGTAGTAACAAATTACACAAGACATTTCATAATACCTCTTACTAGTTTTCTCAAATGATGGAGGTCATGAAATTAAACATTTTGTTTAACAACACAATGTTAAATAGTGGCAACTATTTATTTACAAGTGATACAAAAGAGCTGCGGGTTTGCACCTGACCTTTTTAAGTAGTAGACAGCATCATGTAGCACCTGTTGCCAGCTATGTGGAAGGCATAGTACCCTGTTGGCAGAGCCTGTTCTGTTGATGGTGCAAATGCACCAGTCTACTGCCTGCGTAATCTCTGTAACAGCTCTGAAGTGAATGCCACAAAGTGGTTCCTTCATCTTCAGAATCAAATCACAGTTACAAGGACTTGAGACTGGGGAGTATGGTGGATGGTACAGTACGTCCGAGTTCCATCGACTGAACAGAGCAGCCACAACTTGCACTCTATGTGCATGTGCATTGTTGTGCAAAATGATGGCTGGGTTGTACAGAAAGTGTTGCTGCTTCTTTAGCAAAGATGGTCACAGGTTTGCACTGTATTACTGCTCGTTCTTGGAGCCATTTATGGCCTGCGGTGGAGGGATGTAATGCATTAGTGTCTCCACAGCAGTGTTGCCACTGTAAGAACCAACCCTCACACTTACACTGGGATGTGATGAAAGGGCTTGGAGCACTTCACTGCAAATCAAGGGTGAAATTTAGAGTGTGACCTTAGCAAGAGCTCATCACAGATATAATAATTTTACTGACAGAAAACTAGCATAACTAAATACAATGAAAATTGCAAATATATTTATAAGTGTTATTTAAATTTGTAGATAGCACAATGTACTCAAATTCTGACTAAAAATGTGTGTGGAGTACAACAAATATGATTTCAGAAAATCTGATTAAAGAATATAATATTATGAGGCAGAAAATTTAACTTGCTGTGTCAGTTCTGTAATTGGGTGGTGGTGGTGTCGGTGGTGGTTAGTGTTTAACGTCCCGTCGACAACGAGGTCATTAGAGACGGAGCGCAAGCTCGGGTTAGGGAAGGATTGGGAAGGAAATCAGCCGTGCCCTTTCAAAGGAACGATCCCGGCATTTGCCTGAAACGATTTAGGGAAATCACGGAAAACCTAAATCAGGATGGCTGGAGACGGGATTGAACCGTCGTCCTCCCGAATGCTCTGTAATTGGGAATCCTGTATTTCCTTACTTTCATAGAACAACATAGTTCTGTATTTTAATGCCTGAAATGAAGTAAACAAATTTCATGGAAGAGACAAATATCAGTAATCCTTTTTTCTGTGGGACGAAATGCAGTTGAAGCAAAAGCATCTAGAATCAGGGTGGTGAGCACTGAATTTTGCACAGGATACAAAGCATTAGCAGAAACTGTATGGGGAAGTGACAAACTTCAATGTTCACATGTTCTGCAATACAGGTTAACATTGCACGTAACACACAACACAAGTCAGTACTGTTAATAGTGGGTTGATGATACACGTATGTATACTACCACATTCTCTGAATCAACCTACTGCACCACAAGCTGTTAATTTGCTCTAATTTTGCCAGGACTATCTCATGCAACAAATAGTACCATAGGATAAACCAGCAGAAAAATGCTCCTGTTGGAGCACATAAAATATGAATATGTTCCTCTTTGAAATACTGACAAGAGACTGGAGAACCTGTGGCCTCAGTCTACATTCTGCCTTCCTCTCCAAACATTTTTGTCTATGAACATATGTCCACTATTTTAACACAGAATATTCTAGAGTTTTACCTGTTCTCTCTCTGTAGTGAAGCCTTCATACTCAGTATCTCCCTGTCACTGTCACTGTCTATGTCTCTGTCTATCTACCACTTTCTCATTTTCTCCCACTGATTTACAGTATATCCCACTGCCACTGCCACTGCCACTGTCTCTGTCACCTCTCTCAATTACACTGTCTGCTTTTGTCTTTCTTTGATACTCCCACTCTCTCCACAACACATTAACAGTTCAAAAATTCTGGGGCATCCAAGTTATTTTTCCTCTTAAGCACTGGTGTGTAAAATTTTGGTCTAAAATTTGCTCTCTGACAACTGTGTGTTCAAGCCCACTGGTCTTAGAGGGTCCACACTCCACCCCTGCATCATCCACAGAGCCTGTGTATTGTCCACACACATCTTTTGTTTTGACTACACTGCCTCCTCTCTCTCTTTCTCCCACTGACTGTCTTCGTTTATCTCTCCTCCTCCTTTACTGCCACTGTGCCACTGACCACTAATATCTCTTTTTCCACTTCTCTAAAGAAATTCCCATCACTTGACTGTTAATTTTTCATTTGTTTTACACAGTCATGATCTCATCTTCATAGCCTTTCTCAAGATCATGTTGAAATGTTAAAATACCTCTACCCCGTCTGTACATATCGAAAAAATATTTTTTGTCTTAAAAGATGAGTTTTATTGCAGGATATGAGTACTTGTCTAAGATACGAATTCTGGATCACATTGTGCACAGTTGAAAACCAGAACTGGCCTATGGAAATAGAAATATGTTTTTTCAGTGATGACATGTCACACAGGGTAGACATTTTTTAACATTTCAACATACACACAAGAATTGCTATAAACCCAATGTCATTATTGTGCAAAATAAAAGCACACTCAGAAGTCAAATGAAGGACATTTGTGACAAAACATTTTATCATTTGTTTTACTTTATCTGATATTTTGCTCATCAATTGCCATTCATTGAAAATATCTGGCTTGTGATTTGTACCATAAAAGAGTAAAACTGTTAGAAATATTTTACGGAATTTCCAGTCTTTCCAGTATTACAAGATTTTTGCCATCATTTTCTTTCCAGATATATTAAGATCCCTGTTACCCAATTTTTTGTTACTGCAATACCACTTTGGCCATATCTGTATAGGTATCAAGTGTCCATTGTTTAGAGCGAGTGATCGTAAAGCTTCATGGTGAAAAAAGTCTGACTAAAAACATAATTTTGTGACATGAGAAATCGTTAATTGGCCCTAGAACCCTTGCCACATCTCCATGGCATCAGACAAAACTACATTTATGCATCAGACCAGTAATTACATGCATATTTTGCAGCAAAAGTATGACTACTTGTTACTAAAAACCAGTGGTTCCAAGTTATGTTATAAATAAATGTTTTGATGTTCCCTGGGAATGTCATCTTTAGAACATACAGTAAAGTTTTCCATTATTTCCCATCAAAAAGAAATGAAAGTGACAAAAAATTTCTCTGAGCACTAGGGGCTTAACTTCTGAGGTTGTCAGTCCACTAGAACTTAAAACTATTTAAACCTAACAAACCTAAGGACATCACACACATACATGCCCGAGGCAGGATTTGAACCTGTGACTGTAGCAGTCACGCGGTTTCAGACCGAAGCGCCTATCACTGCTCGGCCTACCCAGCCGGCTAACTTTTACATTTTACCCTGTATTGTAGGATAGTTGCAGTACCACAATTCTTCCTTCAGGTATACAAAATGTCACTAGAGTGATGTCTATCCAAAACACAGGACCATTAGTTCATTGATCAACATAACCTGAGACATGACCCACAAAAATTGAATTTTTACACACAGCTTTTTCGAACATAGGAGTGCTTCACACCGTCATGCATAAACCAATTGCAATTGTAGAGGTGTTGTTAGTGTTCAGTAAGAAATTATATTTACACTGTATTTAATCCCAATGCGCACATTTTCTTTATCTCCAATATTCCTCAGACTGTCATGTTTCATGTCAAACCTTCTTTAAAATAACAATAAAATTGGGTTAGTATAACAATACAATGAAAATCAATTTTTAGCTTATGCAAGCTTCCAGAGCCAGACCAATTACGTTATATTTTCAATAAAATTGGGTTGCTATATTTCTAGTTAGAATCCAGCCAAGTGTCACACTCCATGATCGGTCCTCACTCTCAGCAGTCCTGATTACAATGGCTGAGCAGCTTCTGAATACTGCACATTCCTGTTCTTGATATTAAGCAATGCTGAAGTTCATTTAATGAACAATATCCGCTGGATAGAGGACAACTGGAAGCTAGGGTTTTGGAGTGAAGTGACAAATTATCTCCTCCATGGCAATCTGATGGCTGGATTCAGTTTGCAAAACCCTATGTTTGCTTTACCTGCCATCATCTTCGTGCCAACAATGACATGCACAGGAGGCATGCCATATAATATGCTAGTCCTCCTCGTTAACTTGTTCTCTCCATCTTGCACTTTAGAAAATGCTAAATGCAGAATGATAAGCATATATTTGACAGTACTCTGTACTGTCTACAGCAGAGGATGATTACAGAGACAATGACTGTTTGAGTCAGTTCAACAATGCCAGCTGTCATGAAGTGGAATCATGAGGAAATGATATATGGACTGTGACATTCCTGAAGTGTGCCTGTATGCCCATGTTCCAGCCTGAGGGCAATGGTTTATCTTAAGGATGAGATATCAAGGTGGCTTCACTCCAAACCCGATGTCCACTATCTCCATCTTCTCCAGTATCGACTATCAAGGATGTATGGATGAAAGTGTCCCCAGAGGAGTTCAAGCCATAAAAAATGAGAAGGGTGTGCACACCCCATCTTAAAGTCCACTAATATGTGCCCTTATGCATTGGAGTCCGTAGTGTGTAGAGTAGGAACACCAACCTCTGACGGTGGGCACTTACTGTTACTCACCTAGTGAGGCTGCATCTGGAGACCTAGTACTGGGGCCGGCCTCTGGTTCCCGGTCACGCTGACTGGCCTTGCGCTTAGTACCTGCAGCTGTAAATACACAGAGAGGAAAACTTCTTTTGATAATCTTCGTCTGCTGCTTTATCGATGTGTTCCTATTATACCTGCAATGACTGGCATATAAGGGTATTTTAACTTACTGAGCTGTACTGAGCCTACAACCGATTTCAACAGCCGTTATTAGGAAACAGAAACCCATGTTCATTGCATGTCTGTAGAACAGAAAGAAAGAAAGAAAGCTTTCAGCATTGTCCTCAGGGATAGAAATTTTATGAACTGTGCTTATACATGACACTCCAGAAGAATGATGCACAGCCCTATGCCCTATTAACAATAAATTACTTTATTTTAATATCATGATTACAGTATGAAAATAGTGATATTAAACAATTCGTCATACATAAAGTTACAGATATTGGTCATTAGATTTATTTCTATTTTGTAAGTGGTGACGTATGTCTTTCTATAAAAATGTGATGTAGCAATGACATCAATTATGAATTTTAAAGTAATTATAAAAGAGTTTCAGAAAAGTATAGAAGGTAAGGTATAGAAGATAATTTGTCATTTGACTAAATCGCTACACTGCAACACATCTGGCTGTAGTGTTAGGAGAAAAAAAAGACATGAAACAGAAGCTGTGGTTGACAGAGGAGTAAGACAGGTGTTGAAGTCTTGCACAACTAAACAATCAAGCACAAAATGTGAGATTAAGTGACCACAGGCTAAATTTATAGTCTGCCCACACCACTTGTCATTGCCAAGCACCAAAAATATATCGAACCTAGGTAATTTATAGATATAGTGCCTGTTCTTTTGGTCACACTTCCATAACAACAGACACCATACCTTTATAAACATAGGTGCCTAATGGTATATTTGCCTTTCAGTCCAGATGCACTATGTTGTCTGCTATTCTACAGAAATACAGTACACCTGCAAGCAAAGAAGAATAACATACTGGGTACAACATGCTGTAGTGTGCATCATATGGATATTTGGGTTAGATAGGAAACGTGCTCTGACAGCAAGAGTAATTAAGGTGACCACTCATGTAAAGAGAAAAATCTCTCCAAATCCCAGTACAGAAGAAATTTTCATCTGCCACTATTCTATTGTTTCAATGCCATATTCAAGTAAAAGTGAAATTTCTTTCATTAGCCCTGGATAAACATTCATTCCAAACTTGTTGGATGTATCTACAGTGCATAACTACAGCCATCCCCGTCTTCTCATTTGTGCATTTGTGTGCAAATAATCTTGCAGCATGAGAAAAAAATGCTGTGAAAAAACTGGTACAATACATACACACTGATGAATTAAATTGTGAGGATCTGAACAGTGAAATTTGGAATACATTTTGATTGGTTGTGGATGAAAACAGCAAGTCAACTATGTACATATGCATCATTGTATTTCCAGTCAGAAACTTCTCATTTAAAGCAATGCATTTGTAAGAAAACCCACACTGACACAGCTATTTCAGTGATACTGAACATATTAAACAACAGTTGAACAACAAAGTGTGTAGCCATGTGTGCTGAAGGTACAAGTCCTTCTCATGCTGTTTCTGGTGAAGGTTTCAAAGAACTAGGCCAATGATTAATAGATCTAGGTGCAGATTCAGCACTTCATATGTACTGAATACATCAGCACAGCACCACAAATATCAATGTTGACTGCCATGTCTTGTGTTTGGAAACAAATCTGTTCCATCCATTAACAGTAGTTACTGATAGCACCATAATGCCTATCTTACTCATCATCTTTGAGCTTGCATTGAGTTCTGCCCAGTTCTGTCTCAGGATTGTTCTTCCACCCCTATTAGTTCTACATGAACAGTGACCCACAGAACGATGGATAACGTAGCTCACTTAGAATTGGCCGATAAGCAACTTTCGTACGGGTTCACTGAATGCAGTGGAATGATTACAGTGGGAATAGTTCAGCACAGTGTAAAGGCCACCACATCACAATTTCATCTATGTGCAGTGGCATTAACCTGCATTTTGTTTTTTGATGTTTGCATATTTAAACTCTTTCATATTTGTAAAAGTTTTTCAGGGAAACAATATTGATATGGGTAAAAACTAAATCAATTGTAATTACATTGTTACTGTGTGACAAGCTGCTGTAGACTGTGTGTCCCTTATACCAAAATATTTAGATAATGCTAAACAACATCTAGACATGTCTCTGGAGTTCTGGTTCATTATTTGTACTTTCTTCAACCCTGAAAATTTTGTGACATTGTTTTCCAGTTTTGTTAATTAGTTCATGTAAGATACAATTTCAGTATACTGTACATTCATTAATAAAAAAAAATACATGTCATAATTTAAGGAACAACAACCTAGTCAGGTTTGTAGACCAGTTGTTCCTGACACTGAATAAGTAATTATTTATACATTATTTACATAGTTCAAAAGCCATTAATTACTTAAGATACTATTTCATGACACCACTTATTCCTGTACACTGTCACACTTTACTAAAATTCTGATAACTGGTAGGCTGAAATTTTCTGTATGTGGTGGCTTTCTTAAGTTCCCAATATAATTTAGCTCAAAGGAATTATTAAAAATTAAAATTTTTTAGTTACTTGAAAACAGCGACTGTTGGAAATAAGAGATATTTTGTTGAATATTGTGAAAGAGGCACCTTGTGGTGTAAATCAAAGATACAAATCACTTGGTATGTGAAAGAGTTAGTAATAAAACTCATCTGTTTACCTTTATAATCATCAATATCATCATCAACATTATTATCAACATCAACAACAAAGACAGCAGGAAGGATGAGTCAGAGCATCCATCGTAGTCTTCCAAACTCAAGTTCAAAAGGAAATTCTTCAGAGGCACCTTGAATGTGAACTCATTACTAAAATTTGGTAAACAGGAAGAACTTCAAATTCTCTTAGACAAGCATGACATACAATTTTTAGCAGTACAAGAAACAATTTTCGACAAAAATGATACAGTACCTAAACAACCACAAAATTTTTTGAGGAGAAACCAGCAATAAAAATTATAAAACGTATGCCAATACTTGGTACTGCCCTCTATATTCATAAAAAGTTTGAATATAATGTGACTATTTCAATCTCATTCAGAAAGACACACTTCTCACAGTGAAATGCAAAAACAGAGAGTTTACCTTTTAATTGCCACATTCCAATTCATGACGACGATAAGAAAAATACAAGTGAAGTAGCAGCATTTGATAACTTTTGGAAGACAAATATCAAAAGCTACAGAAGCAACTTTTGTGATGCTACTAGGGTATTTTAAGAGAACATCCATCCCATAAAAGATGGAACAAAAATGGCTCAGTGCTTACTAATCTTCATATAACATTTCAGTTGATGTTTGTCAACTTCTTTCATAAAATTTCATGGAAAGTAAAAACGTGGATATCTCCAATTATAATTCTAAAGGCATTGCAATGAGATCAAGTGGCTATTTCTCAAAACAATAGTAAATATATTACGAATGTGAAAGTAACAAGAAACAGAGAATTAGTCTCTGATCATTACATGACAAATTCAACTGTAATTTCTCTCTATTAAAAACCACAAGAGACAGCAAAAATTGATAAAATATGACAGAGAGAGGCTCAACATCACAAGAGAGAAAATACAACATTTGCAAGAAGAAATTAAAATAGAAAAATCAGGAAAATGGGAAGAATTGTCCAAAGCAATCAATAGGGAAGTGAAGAATGTATTAGAACAACAAAAATGAAGATAGCCTGGTGGAATGAAACCTGTGAAAAAGCAGTTGCAGAAAGAACAAAAGAAAGGAAAGAAGGAAAAGTTCTTGGAAGACTGAGCGCTTTGATGAATTTGAAGTGCAAAGGAAAGAAACTGAAAGAATAATAAAGGGTGCTAAATGGTCTTCTGGGAAGTGTAAACTTATTGACATATGAAACAGCTTTGTTAAAGAACACACCCAGAATTTCTATAGGATTTTTAACAATCACCTAAATTACTACCATGCTTCAAGTATTTACACTACTGGCCATTAAAATTGCTACCCCACAAAGATGACGTGCTACAGGCGTGAAATTTAACCGGCAGGAAGAAGATGCTGTGATATGGAAATGAATAGCTTTTCAGAGCATTCACACAAGGTTGGCACCAGTGGTGATACCTACAACATGCTGACATGAGGAAAGTTTCCAACCGATTTCTCATACAGAAACAGCAGTCAACCGGCATTGTCTGGTGAAACGCTGGTCTGATGCTTTGTGTAAGGAGGTGAAATGCATACCATCACGTTCCTGAGTTTGATAAAGTTTGGTTTGTAGCCTATTACGATTGCAGCTGATCATATCGCGACATTGCTGCTTGCGTTGGTCGAGATGCAATGACTGTTAGCAGATTATGGAATCGGTTTGTTCAGGAGGGTAGTACGGAATGCCATGCTGGATCCAAACAGCCTCGGATCACTAGCTGTCAAGATGACAGGCATCTTATCTGCATGGATGTAACAGATGGTGCAGCCACGTCTCAATCCCTGAGTCACAAGACAACAACAATCTGCATGTACAGTTCAACGATGTTTGCAGCAGCATGTACTATCTGCTTGGAGACCATGGCTGCAGTTACCCTTGACGCTGCATCACAGACAGGAGCACCAGCGATGGTGTACTCAACGATGAACCTGGGTGCACGAATGGTAAAATGGCATTTCTTCAGATGAATGCAGGTTCTGTTTACAGCATCATGATTGTCACATCCATGTTTGGTGACATCACAGTGAATGGAAATTGGAAGCGTGTATTCATCATCGCCATACTGGCTTATCACCCAGCTTGATGGTATGGGGTGCCATTGGTTACACATGTCGATCACCTCTTGTTCGCATTGACAGCACTTTGAACAGTGGACGTTACACTTCAGATGTGTTACGACCCGTGGCACTACCCTTCATTCGATCCCTGCAAAACCCTACATTTCAGCAGGATAATACACGACCGCATATTTCTGGTCTTGTATGGACCTTTCCAGATACAGGAAATGTTCAACTGCTGCCTTTGCCAGCATATTCTCCAGATCTCTTACTAATTGTAAATGTCTGGTCAATGGTGGCCGAGCAACTGGCTCATCGCAATACACCAGTCACTACTCTTGATTAACTGTGGCATCGTGTTGAAGCTGCATGGGCAGCTGTACCTGTACACGCCATCCAAGCTCTGACTCAATGCCCAAGCATATCGAGGTCATTTTTACAGCCAGAGGTGGTTGTTCTGGGTACTGCTTTATAAGGATCTATGCACCCAAATTGCATGAAAATGTTATCACATGTCAGTCCTAGTATAATATATTCATTCAATGAATACCCATTCATCATCTGCATTCCTTTTTGGTGAAGCATTTTCAATGGCCTGTAGTGTACTTCAAAGATGAAAATGGTAAAATAAGCAAATAACCAGACCTGTAAATTAATAAGAAAGTATGGTACTGTCAACAACTCTTGAACTGTGGACAAGTGAACTATTAGCTAGAATTTCCCTATCTTCATGGAAACACCGAAGCAAATCCACAACCCACAGCTAGGGAAATAAAAAAAAATAATAATAAATACTGTGAAAAACAAGAAAGCCAGTGGAGAAACTTATAAAATGTCCCAACCAAAAATGATCTCAACTAAAAATGACAAACAACTTCAGACCATATATTAATAAATATGGGGAAACTGGAAAAATGCCAAAAGACTGCATAGTGACTCTTACCCATCCTGTGCACAAAAGTTGTGATGAGCATGATGTCAATAGTTGCAGAGATATATCTCTACTGTCAGTGAGCAGGTACAAGTAACACTTTATAGCTACTTGTGAGAATATCAGATTGGATTTAGGAAGGGCAGATCTTGCTCAGAACAGAATTTCATCAAGTCCATAATCTGCCACACACTTACAAACTCTGAAGACATGGTTTTAACATTTACAGATTTTAAAAAGGCAATTGATTTGATTGACAGGGAAACACTAGACAAAGTGACTCAAGAATTTGGCATTAAATCTAAACTACCTTATTCATGCAACACTCACAGACAATGAAGCAAAAGTACAGTTTTGGTGTGAAGTATTGAAGGCACTCAAAATAAAAACAGGTGCAATGCAAGGTGACAGCCTGTCTACACTCCTCGAACTTCATCCTAGAGAAAATAGTAAGATAATGCAAACAAAAACTGACAGAACACAAGGTAGCACCAGTAAGACTAGATGCTAAGAAAATAAATACTGAAATTCACTGTTGTCCATTTGGAAATGATTATGCCATTCTAGATGAAAATCCAACAAATGTAGAAATACAAATCAGTCTCTCAAGAGAAATAGCCAACAAAGCAGCATTAAGAGATTGTATAGAAAAAAAAGCAAAATTTCTGACAAACATTAGAATGCCCCTGTAACCCTAGAAACAGATAGAGAGATAAGGAGGGTTAATGAATTTAAATATTTGGGAGAAATGATAAATGGAGAGAGCACGTGGTATAACCAGGAATTGCAGTGGATGGCAATAGAGGGAAGACAGATGAATTTGAAATAACAACAAATAACTTTATAAAAGGGCAGTCTCAATTTATTACTTTTTCGGTATATAGGCACAGAGGAAGTAAAGAGAGTGTAATATTCGAAACATTTAACTGGAAGTAGTTTATTACAGTTAAAAGAACAGTTATGCAGAAGGGGTTACCGAACCATAAGCCAGGCTTCCATAATCTAGGCAGGACTTAATTAACATTTGGTACAGCCGTAGCAGGGTAGACCAATCGGCAGCCCAGTTGTTGTGACTCAAGCAATGAAGAGCATCATGATGCCACCAGCACATTTGTTTAAGCTGCTAAATATGAGGCAGCCAAGTCAACCAGGTATCTAAAACCAATCCCAGAAACTGATGTGTCTCCACAACAGCAAGAGGTTTGTTATCAAGATAAAGCCATGGCTCAGGTTGAACAGTGTGTCACTGGCAGAAATGCTTAACGCAGGTCTTGGCAGCCAAAAACTGTAAGACATGCACTACAGCCCAAGACTGCTGCATTTTGGAAAGCACCCTGCAACTGCTGTTCAGCAACTGCAATGCCGTTGGAGCTACAGTATACGCAGAAGTCGTCAGCATACAAGGAAGATGAGACAGGCGTTCCCACTGCCAAAGCAAGCCCATTAACTCCTATCAAAAAGAGGCAGACACTTAATACAGATCCTTGCGGTACCCCATACTCGGGAACTTAGGAGGAACTATAGGAGGCCACAGCTTGCACACACAAGGAACGAAGTGACAGAAAATTTTGTATAAAAATCGGGAGGGGACCCCAAAAATCGGAACCATGAATTGTAGAGAGGATGTGATGTTACCATGTCATATCGTATGCCTTCCACATGTCTAAAAAGATGGTGACCCTATGCTGATGATGGGCAAAGGCCATACACATGTCAGACAACAGGAATACCAGATTATCGGTGGCAGAGCTGCCCTTACGAAACCACCCTGAGACAGAACCAGAAGGCCCTGAGAATAAAATAGCCAACTCAACCTCTGGCTTATCATGGGTTCGAGCAACTTGCAAAGAACATTGGAGAGGTTAATGGGGCAGTAGCTGTCCACCTCCAGTGGGTACTTGCCAGGTTTCAACACAGGGATTACAATGCTTTCTCGCCATTGTGATAGGAACTCACCCTCAATCCAGATATGATTGAAAAGGTCTAGGAGGCATCAATGGCAGTCCACCGAGAGGTGTTTGAGCATCTGACAGTGGATGCCATTTGGCCCGGGAGCCGTATCAGGGCAAGTGGCTAAGGCACTTTGGAATTCCCATTCACTGAATGGAGCATTGAACAATTCAGGGCGGCGCGTGTGAAATGAAAGGCTCTGATGTTCCAACCTTTCCTTCAGGGAGTGGAAGGCCAGTCAGTAATTCACAGAAGCAGGAAGACATATGGCCAAACTTGCAGCACTTAAGCCACTGCATTAGGGGAGGAATATAGGGCTTGATGTCTCAGTGGTAGACCATCACCTTGACCTTCTCCAGTAATGTATCACCCTCAAAGGCCAAGATGAAGGCACTGGTAGAAATCTGATTACTGTTCAAACCCCAATGAATGCGCCACATGAAATGAACACCTTGACGTTCTTAATTGGCGTGCAGCAAGTCATCAGACTGAAAAGGTGGTCCCTATGGAAAATAATACCCAGGACCATATTTAAACTCTCATGGTGTGTTATGGTAACTGAAACATCACCAACTTGTCACAAGTAAGTAACCTTTGGGACTGGGCAGAGAATGCCATTTTTATCAATACTGACCCAGAGCACATTTTGGACAAGCCCTCCACCTCCCCAAACTTGTCCTCTAAATGCTCTATGAAGAATTTAGACTTTAGACTCCTCTTCTGCTCTCATACAAACTAGCAACCGGAGTGAATAAGTGTCACTGCCATCCTGAGACACTCCTCCCACAGTGTGACCAGGGAGGGGAATGATTTGGGATCATATTTCTGAGCATTGAATTGTGCCCAAGAACGCTTAGAGACTGCTGGTAGATGGCCACCTGCAAGAGATGATGTACCACGCTTCATTGCAGGTCATCTGCCCTGATGGCACCCACTCTGACCACGGGCCCTCCCCACGGGTGCCACTCAGCAACAGCGGGGGCCACCTGGCAGGATGGCCATTGCTTGGAGACCCAATACCCCAGGGAGATAGGCCTCTACTCCTTGGCATGTATGCGGAGTTGGCGCAGTCATCAGCAGAGTGATCCCTGTGTTGTAAGGAGGTGACAACCAACAGGGTACATGGCAGTGCCACCACAGTTGACTGGCTACTATGCTGGAATTAGGTGCAAGGAAGTCCATAGTCATCAGCTCCACAAAAAGCAACACTGCACAGTGCATGGTTGAAATTGCACCTAGGAATGTATCCTCACCCAAGAGATGGGGAACTAGCGGAACGGCAATGCGATGATGAGAAAGCTGGATAAAGGTCTCTATGCACAATGGGCACAATGCACCATGTAAGGTGCCCTTCCCCAATTGGTTCGCTAAACGGAAAATAATGGAAAAATTAAGGGTAAACACGAGAGGGGACCATCACATATAGGCCGAAGCAGTTGAGACTCCTCTTAGTCGCCTCTTATTACAGGCAGGAATACTGCAGGCCGATTCTAACCACAGGGGACCTTGAGATGAATTTGTATAGCTTTAACAATACCTGTTCCTACCAATTAATAGTAGTTGTCTCAATGGATGATACCTAGAAATTCATGAATGTGCCAGATGCACAACATGCATTGATGGAAAGTAAATTCATCTGCATTCTTCATATGTTTGCTGAATCCTGCACAGCTTACACTGGAGGACAGGCCATTTGGGCAAGAAAATTCCTGTAAATGTTTTCAACATTATTGGCATCATGCGGGAGCAATCAGAACTGGGTCAATATGCTATTTCTTATGTATAAGTCAAACAGCTTTGACAATGCCTCAGTTACCGTCATCCATTCACCATCAAAACCAGAAGGATATCACAGTGAAGCAGACATCAGCAGTTTGGTTTGTACCGAGGGTATGAGTGATGACAGCCAGTGGTGTATTTGTTCATCTCTGTTTATTTGGTATGTTTGTCACTAGTAATTAGGGCCTTGCTGGTGTTCAAAGCCCTCCCATGACATATTCACTCCTCTGTGCCCCAAACTATTGTTGCTATGATGGTCCATCGCAAGACTGCTCGCCTCACCATCATCTTCCTGATCTTCCCTTTCTCATTGTTCCTTTTTGGAGCAATTAGTCTGTTGTTAATTTGCTTGTAGATAGTTGCACATGCATCCACATGATATACAGTATGCTAGAACTCTAGTTCAAGACAAACCATGTGTGACCTGAATAATATTGTAAATCCTGTGAAGAAATTGGACATCTTTTCCCATAAAATTGTTTGTGCATGTGTACTTCACAATGTCTACATTGTACTGGGTCATACAGAAGCATGGTATTGGTAAGTAAAGTAATAGTATGGCACTTGTGACCGATGAGACCCATTGGAATATAATAAAGTATTTTGTTGCAACATTTTCCTTACTGAGGCCAGCGACTGAATGATACTGTGAATCATTGGTTTCACTGTTTCTATTCTTTACCATGATGTTCTGGTTGTGTTCAACAAGCTATATAAAAGTGAAAATCCATCCTATGTCTACATCAGTAATTGCACTTCAACATTGGTCTTGGACTGTTGACTGGAAACTTGGTGGCTTGTTGGATGAGTCATCTCAAGCTGTATCAAAGGGATGAAAGTGTATAGTTATGGAGACAACCTCACGAATCCATAGACCCTACATGACAGGAGGTGGAACCTCTGTAATGGTGTGGGGCATGTGCAATTTGAGTGATATTGGACTCCTGATATGGAAATGCCACGTAGCTAGGACCTTCCATCATGTAGACAGGTAGCCTGGTGCAAGTCTTGCGAGTTGACACCACTTTGGAGACTTGTGTTTTGATGGGGACGAAATTATGAACATAAGGACAACACAACATCCAGTCCCTGAGCAGAGAAAATCCTCGACGCAGCCAGGAATCAAACCCGGGCCATTAGGTATGATACTCTGTTGAACTGACCACTTAGCAACCAGGGACGGACACCCCTAATATGTCTAGATATGATGTTCTTAAGAATCCTGGCTGATCACTTGCATCCAATTATATCCATTGTGCATTGTGCATTCCAACAGACTACAGCGATTCCAGCAGGTAAGTGCGACACTCCACACATCCGGAATTGCTGCCAAGTGATTCTGGAAACACTCTTTTGAGTTTAAACACTTACTCTGGCCACCTCATGTGTGTGCGAATATCATGGGTGCCCAACAGCAAGGTCATCATGATAAAAAGTGTTACAGGTGCCTTTCTTGCAAGGACACAGTTTCCCAAAAATACAGAATATATAATGACTAAAATTAAATTGGGTTTGATTGGTTAAGTCACACAGTAGAACAACACAGCAACAAGAAAAAGGAATGGCTGTAGTTTCCCCATGATTTCAGCTGTTCATGGTACCAGCACATCAAGGCCATATACACAAATGTTACAAGAACAAACTAGTGTTACAGGCAGTTGCCACTACAACTACTACCCCACCACCACCACCACCACCACGCAATACCTCTGGCTGCTCAGGCCAGACCAACATATTAAACAGAACTAACAATTGATAGTGGAGCAGAGCAGGTAAAGGGACAGCCCAGAACAGGTTGAAGAGGAGGAAACAGTGCAACTTAGCGGTGTGTGCAAGTACTAGATGTGGCGGATGAGGCTATCTGGTGTAGATTTGTGAGGGAGAGCGGGAGGGAGGGAGGGAAGGAAAGAAAACGGAGCAGAAAGTAAAGGAGCACATAAAAGGAGAAGGGACTGGTTGGTTCACTTGCAGAGAGCCATGCACAGTGGGGATGTGGCTTGGGAGGAGATGATAGGACAGTGGGGAAAGGGTGGGATGGGGCTGTTTGGAAGAAGGGGGACAATAGGTTACTGTACGTTGAGGCAGGGATGGTTTCAGGAGCAGGGAATGTGTTTTAAGAACAACTCCAGTCTTCAGAGTTCAGAAAAGCTGGTGGTGTATGTGACAACACAGATTGCCTTTGTTGTGAATCAGCCATTGAAATTGGGCACGTTATGTGTAGCTCCATGTTGTGCAGGGTGTTCCACGTTCCTGTAGTAGGCCATGTGTCACATTTACAATGAGCAGCAATCTATCTCTTCTGTAACTGTCGACATTATAAAGTAAGGATCTTAGAGGCCAGTACATTCTGACTCTTTAATTTAAAAATTCACAGCAATCCTCCTATGGTACTAGCCAGTTAATTTCTCTCTCTCTTTGATGGGCAGAAAAGGTGAATTTATGAACTTCATAGCTTTTCCAGTGTAAGTAACAGAATTATTCATCATGTGGCCCTTACTTAATGAATACTAAATTCAGTTAGAATTTACAGAGGAAAATAATGATGCAAGCAATAAATAAATAAAAATAAAGGTTCCATGTCAAGTTGATAATGCAATGTTCAACTTCATTTTACAGGTCATCCTCATTATCAGGACAAATGAAGTTGCTGTATCTTCAGAACATAAAGCAATAAATCTTTAAATTTCCTACTCCTCTCACTTGGGTACCATTAGGTTCTGGTTGGTTTTCCAAGCACGTTCTCTCATAAAGTCTAGGTTTTTTGATTCTGTGCTTCACACATATTTTGGATTTTGCTGCAAACCATATGAGTTTGCTGATGTTCCTTTTTATACAAAAAAAAAGACTTCAAAATAACTTTTGTCCTCTATTTTGAGCCGTGCGCTGTAGTGGTTTACTTTTTCATTTTTTGCTATGGTTGTGGAGTAGATAAATTACCATGCAATGCTCTAGTATGTGTACTAGACACTGTGGACATTTATCTGTCATTCTTTGGTAGGTCTGGGAGATTACCTGGGAGTATCACTGCTACAACCCTGTGACTCTGGCTAAAAATGGGGGTGAGATGCAAATACAAGAACTCCACAAGAGAGTTTTCTTCGACTCTCTCATCTCCATTCTCCACAATCCTACCTACACATCATGGCCCTGTTAGGCTGAGCAACCCAGTGGAAGGTTGGGTAACAAACCCCAGCAGTAAACTGGGTCAGCAAGCTGACAAGATGTGGAGCACGGTGGAAGGCAATGGGAAACCACTACCAGAATTATTTCCCTAGATATTCATGGGATGGACCTCTTTGTACAATATTCCAGAGGTAAAGCTCCCCCTCAATTGCTTCTCCAGGAGGCGAATACAACAAGGAGTCCAGAGATTAGGGCAAATGGAAAAAGGAAGGAAGGAAAAGAAGGAAGACTTATTTGGGATTTGTAGTTGGAATGTTTTAACCCTTCTCCGGGAAGGAGAAATTAGAAAACGCCAAACACGAAATGACAAGAAACAAATTGGATGTACTCTGAATGTGTGAGGTGAGATGGGGTGGTTGTGGAAAACTAGAAAGTGTTGACTTCTGATTGTACTATTCAGGTGAAGATAAAAATGGAATGAATGAGGTTGAAATTTTGACAGGTGGAGGACTGGAGGACAAGGTTATCGAGGTTGAGTATGTTAGTGGAAGAATATTGATGATGAGACTGAAAGAGAAAAAGAAAGACTTAGTAATCATCCAGGTCTACATGCCAACAAGTAATCATTCAGATGAGGAGGTAGAAGAATGTTGTGAAATGATAGAGAACTTAGCAGAGAGGGAAAAGAAATGCATATCTTGTTATAATGGGTGATTGGAATGCAGTAGTTGGTGAAGGACCAGAAGAAGCAGCTTTGGGAAAATTTGGACTGGGTGAAAGAAATGAGAGAGGGCAAAGATTTTTGGATTACTGAAATGAAAATTTCATGGTATTTTGAAATACTCTATTTGGTAACCACAATAGATGACAGTATACTTGGATATCTCGATTTGACAACAAAAGATATCAAATTGATCCCCTATCCAGGGGCAGATATTTATTCAGATCATATATTAGTAATAGCTGACGTTCTAGTTTAATTGAAAAGAACCTGGGAAGGACAGAAGAGAGAGCACATTAACTTTGAGAAACAAAGACAAAGGCAATTTTGAAAAATTAGAGAATGCATATTGTGAAATCATAATGAAGGGTCAGAAAATTGAATGTACAGAAGGAAGGCAGGATCATTTTAAAAATGGAATCAAAAATGCACCTAGGGAAATGCTGTGAGTCAAGGAGAGGAAAATAATAAAGAAAGAAAGAATGGGTACCACCAGGTATGTAACCAAGATCGATGATCGCAGGAAATAGAATACTTTAAACACAGAAGAAGGGAAGTGCAACTACAGGAGATTAAATAATAAAGTAAGAAGGGGGGCAGAAAAAGCAAAGGACAAACGGCTGACAGGAGAGTGTGACAAGGTAGTGAAATTAGAGAAAGAAGGAACATATAATTTCATGTACAAAGAAGCAATGGATTTGACATTCAGGGAAAAAGAGAAACAACAATGGACTAAAGGAAGTAGAGGTAAAATGGTGAGTGAACCCCAAGAAATAATGATAAGATGGGAAGAATATATAAAATGGCTATATGCTGTAAACAGCTGACCAAGTGAAGAAGATCTTGGGATAGAAGAAGAAGAAGCTAAAGTTGCAGATGATGGCAAAGGAAATGCAATACTAACTAGCACGATTGAAGAATCTATAGAGTAATTGGAGAAAGAGGGGAAAAGGGAGTTGATTGAATTGGGTAATCAAATATTCATAACAGGAAAATAGCCAATGGACTTTACAGAAGGAAATCTTAATACCCGTAGAAAAGAAAAAGTACAGCAAAAAGTGTGAGAAACATAGAACAATGTGCCTGATATCACATGCAGCTGAAGGCTTGCTGAGGACGCTCAATACAAGGCTATGCGGACAGCTGAATTGTGTACTAGGAGGGTGATAGGGGAAAGGTGCATGGAGAAGAAAAGGAAGGTGTATGTTGTGTTCATTGATCTTTAGAAGCCTTTTGACACTGTCAGATGGGACAAACTGATAGAAATCTTAAGGAAACATGGAGCTGAATAGATGGATAGATGGCTAATTGAAATCTATATTTGAACCAGAGAGCAAGAGTAAAAGTAGGTGTGATGAATGAAGAAATTCAACTGGGAAGAGGTGTAAGACTAGGTAGTTGTTTATCACAAACACTCTTCAGTATATATCAGAAGGAAATTATTAGTGAAAGTTTTGATGGAAGGGAAGGAGTTTATATAAGGGGTCAGAGAGTGGAGTGTATAAGATTTGCAGACGACATGGTTGTGATTGCAAATAGTGCAAGAGAGATAGAACAAATGTTATATGATCTAAACACAAAATTAGAGGAATATCAAATGAAGATTAACAAGAAGAAAACAAGAAGCATGGTAATTGGAGAAAAGGGGACAAAACGCTTTATGAAAATAGGGGGAGAGGAAACAGAGCAAGTGAATAACTTCAATTACTTGGAAACTGTAATAATGGATTATATGTATTGCTCAACAGAAATTAGGAGAAGAATTGCAATGGCAAAAGAAGGATTCAAGAGGAAACAAATTGCTTTGTGGACCACTAAACGAAGATCTGAGGAAAAGTCTTGCCAAATGTCACATCTGGAGCATTGCACTATATGGTGCAGAGACCTCGACATAGAGGAAGGAAGATGAAATAAGATTGGAGGCACTAGACATGTGGATATGGAGAATAAAGGAAAAGTGAACTGGGAAGACCGAGTAAGGAATGAAGAAGTATTAAGGCGAGTTGGAGAAGAAATCAACGTGTTCAAAGTCAGCTGAAAGAGAAAACGGAACTGGATTGGACATTGTTTGAGGAGGGACTGTTTGTTGAAGGAAGGAATAGAAGGAATGGTGGAGGGAACAAGGGGAAGAGGAAAAAGAGGATATCAAATGCTGGACAATATCAAAGGAGGCAAATATTCAGAAATAAAAAGACTGGCTATGGACAGACAATAGTGGAAGAGGCTTAATCCATGACAAGAGCTGCTGTAAGGCAGAATACCATACTACTACTACTACTACCACTACTACTTTGGTAGTGTTCCCTGCGTGATTCTAATCAGTGCCGCCTACATTTGATCAATAGCTTAGGGAGAACTGTCAATTGCTGAATCATCCCTTGATAAGTTTGATGCCTCATGGCTGAAATCTGTTTCAATATGACACTCAGTAAAAACTGAAGGTGCAAATATAGACTTG
This sequence comes from Schistocerca serialis cubense, assembly GCF_023864345.2. Classification (NCBI taxonomy): domain Eukaryota; kingdom Metazoa; phylum Arthropoda; class Insecta; order Orthoptera; family Acrididae; genus Schistocerca; species Schistocerca serialis. The sequence goes on along the minus strand of NC_064641.1, from coordinate 963,335,591 downwards.
CGAATCACTTAAAGATTGGAAGGAAAGATTCCTGTTTCTTTGAAACAGCAGTCAGCCTCATTTGTGTCATTTCTTTCAGCCAGGCACTTAAAAATATCACATCTGTAACTCTCAGCTTTTCCAGATGTCCAGTAATTAGGTCAGCAACATCCCAGAATATTCAGATGTTTTGGGAACACATTTAACAATTGGCATACATTCACATTTAATTCCTTTATAGGCAATAGAATATTTTGTTTTCTTAAGCAGTAGCAACAACACCAAGCATCCAGATGTGATTTAGTTCCATCAAGAATGAAGAAGGTTTTGCTGGCTGTCATTGAGCTGTCATCACGGAACTTTTAATGCTTTTCATCTTTACACAGCTTTCCTCTGAACAGAATTATGGGTGGGATGCTTGCAATTACAGCATCTCAACATTTGACTATTGTTACATTCTCCCCATGATCACCAGCAATATTCTGAACTCTCTTTGTCTCTGAAAAAGGGTCAAGTGGCAATCCACCTTATCCACATTAAATATATTTTAGTGTTTACCAAGAAAATCCTTTATTTAATTCACAACTTGTGCCAACTTTTTGGCAATATCAGTGAAAGAAACATTCGCAAACATGTCCTGCAGGCTAGTTAATTTATCGTTTTGAATGTTATTTAAAAATTATTCATTTAGCAAAAGCTAAACAATCTGCTAAAAGATATGACCTCATTCCAAGGTTTATATTATGGGTCTACCCATATTAACCTCCTAATGAGCTGTTCACAGGTGTCAGCTAGTGTCAATAACAATGTTTAATTATGACAGAGCACAATACGAAGAAATTCTCAGTAAAAGAAACATAATTCTTCTTATTACAATGAAGCATTGGGGTCTTATTAGAGATCTACATTCAAACAATGAAATTTCAGGGTGGGATGTAATGGTATGAGAGTGGTATCAGTTGCCTGAGACTGCTGTGAGGGTGTTGTGCCAATGCCTGTGACAAGGATTCGTTAAATGGTGGATCTGACTTGAGTACATCAAAAGTACCATTAGGTTGCCCATCACTTAACTGCCACCATTTAATGATGATGTAATTCAGTAATGGCATTTTTATGACATTTTTGAGTCTTGTGGTAAATAATGAGGAATTACAGGGCAATGCTAAGTATTATCATTTGCTTAGTTAAGTAACGTGTGGCCCACAATACAACTGCTCATCTTCTAGGGACTAGCACTTATTTTAATGTGGCCTTTAATATGGTTTGCAACAGATACAAAAAGACTCAATTTCTTGCATCAACACATGGGAAGAAACTTAGCACTCCCATCAATGACAAGGGCATGTGCAAGTGAACTTCATGCACTGCTTAACAAGGCTCCAAACAATTGTGCATGCACTGGTGGCATTACAAGTAGATGCATCCCTGCAAGACATGATTATGTTACAGCCCCTGAAAGAAAAAGTTGACCAACCTGTAAGAACAAAATCTGAAGCCAGTTTGAGTCCCAATAGCTCCCTGTCATCTGAAGAGAGTGTGCTTTTCTTAAAAATAAATGAGAATCATTGCAAATCTCAAGACTACAGTACCACCATGGCACAGCACACCTGGGAACAAACAGACATCTCCCTCCAATGCCAAGCACCTAGGTCATGGGAGACAAATCTAAGTTGCTATTAGAAGGCAAGGATTGCCTCCATAGGAAGTGATCATCCTGTGCTTCAGTAAATGTTAGGGCAGTAATAAATGCTAGAGCACATTTCATCAATGTGTTCAGTAATATTATGCTTTGCAAAAAGTTACACTGATGCTCAAACCTCCTTGAACAGATTCTTGGAGACAGAAGAATTAAATCCTGTTGTAATGATGAGAAGAGCAGCAATGCAAAAGCACACTTTGTTAAACACACAAATATAGATTCCACAGGCAGGTTCATTGTTTGTCTTCTGTTTTGCGAAGAGATGAGTCAGTACTGAATTCTTTTTACACTGAAGCAAAATGCTTCTCACAGACTGAACAGAATCTAGTGTGACAACAAAAGTTTAAAGAAATCTATGCAGAGTTTATGAGGGGGTACAAAGACTTAGGAACCAGTAGTCATTACAGATGCAGTTTCGTGTTACAATGCACATAGTACTGTCTCTGAGGAAGCCAGCTCAACTACTGAATGAGAGTAGTGTTTGATTTTTCTACCATATTGAACATGGATTAGTAGCTAAACAGTTTGCTAATGACAGGACCAATCATTCAACAGGCTTTGTAATCCATAACTTTGTGTTTCTGCATGCACTGCATTGCCTTTACACCAGATATGGAGAAGACATATTGAAAAGTTCTGGTAGCAGGTGAAGATCATGCTTACCAAAAAATATTAAGGAAGAGTGATATGTGCAACACTTCAGGAATACCAATTGAAGACAGTCACATGACAAACTGCTTGTGCAACCTTTCTTGCAGCATGGTGTCTGTTACAACCAGCTTACAAATAGAGTGACCACAGTGAAGCAGCAAACATTATCATTAATTGTTTCTCTGTGGACAATCCTAGGTTGTGGTACAGTAGGGGCAGCAATCAAGCTCCAGCAAGATCTCACAAGGATATTTACGGAAGGTGGATCTTCACTATGGAAATTGTGCAGCAACAGTGTGAAACTACTCGAAAATATCCCCTCAGTGGAGCAAGAAACACAACTACCTCTACGGCTTGACAACAATGAGGATGTTAACACACTAGGCTTACTCTAGCTTCCAGCATCTTGTGAACAGTGTCAAACCAGCCCCTGATGTCTACAGCATCACAAAATGCACTGTATTGTCTGTCACATCATCCAATTTTTATTCATTTGGATTAATTAGGCCCATTGTGACCACATGCAAAATATTTTACAATGACAATGGCAATGTGAGTTATTGTGGCACAAGCCCTCACCTTAAGAGTTGCACTCGTTGTGGCAGACACTATACAGTGTAATTTGTATGACAGACAGCAATTGTATTGATTATAGAATCATTGCTGGAGGGACACCTGTCGGCATAAAGAAGTCAATACAAGAACTGGTGGATTGTCAAAAGAATCATCATTTGATTCTGTTTCATGTACCAGAGACCTATCTGAATATTACATAGCTACAAAGTTACTTTTACATTACACTACACAAGCTGTGATACATGAGCTTAAAAACATGAAGTCAGTTTTACTGAATTACTAAGCAATATGTGTGTGAAACTCTTGATACCTAGAGACAATAAGACCTATCTACAAAATGCGTGTGATATTGATTTAAAAAACCAGTGAAGTTATTTTAAGATGATTTTAGGAAGTTCGTCCGGCCACAATTGTAGCAAGAGGAGTGGCTCTTCTATCATTTTAGAAAGGTACTTAGATGTGTAATTGCTATACATATAAATAATTTTGTAAACTGTAAGTGATAATTGGCATTTTAATGAATACTAAATGTCGTGGCACGCACAGCCACAAAAACGCAAAAATCAGCTACTGCAGCAGAATTAAGTGCAGCTGCAACTTAGTGCCGGCACCTTCCACCAACTGGCGCTTGATACGCTCCTGCCAAACATTTAATCAGCCGCCAACTATGCATGCACACGAGTCTTTTTCCGGCACGGATGGTCACACTATGATATGACCATCTACTAGTCAGGTATCGCCAACGGCTGCCATTCATCACTCTGGAATCAGCGGAGGAAGACTGGAGCTGCTGGGTTAAATAGCCGAAAGAAAGGGAAACCAGCATCTCTCGACCCGGCCCAGACTGCTGCCTGGAAGATACTTCAACGCAGCTGGAACATCCAGGTGCCACATCTTCACTATGCCAGCCATTGACCCTGGACTCTGCGCCCCTGTACTTCCTCGGCATCTGCCAGGAAACATCGTGAGAAAACCCCAACAAAGAAATGTAAATTCAGTTCAGTTGCTAATATTTCGATTCAATAAGGTGGCATATTCTTTGGCTTGTCATAAAATTTTGGTAGCAGAAAAAGCCTTTTGTTTTTGAAGAAAGTTTATGTTTCTGTAAAATTAAGCGGTGGCCTAGCTCCTTCTAATAATTTTTTTTTTTTCACACATGGGTGTTAATCTGTGTATATAACACAAACTGTGATATAACCTATTACTTTGGTAATGTTATGTATTTCACAATGTGTATGGTATGCATGAATGATGGTGGCTACCATGAAGTTACTTTTTAGTTCAAATAAAGGATTTACACTTTTATATGGCTCAGGATTTCTCTCTCTCTTGTGCGTGAGATCTGGTGCAGGTGAATGCTGCATTTCTGTAGGGTTTGACAACAAGAGCTGCTTTATCATGCTTCACTGTACCTGCTGATTTGAGTTGTTTATTCCATGCTGTCTCATTCTGGTTCAGTGATATGCCGTGCCCTTAGATCTGTGAGCACTGTGAGAACTGCCATTACATCAATAGAATGAAGATGAAGTTGAGTGTCATTCAGATACTGTATACAATGTACAATCTTTAGTTATTAAGGGGAGTTTCTCTTCTAAATGAAGAGTCTGTATTCTTTGTTAAACATTTTTGATTGTTCAACAGAGAATTTAGACTTGAGGTAACATTTCAGTTACCAGTGCAGAAGAAGTTGCAAAGGTTGTTGGGTGAGGATACCAACTGGAGTGCAGGACATAATGATACCAAAGTCATAGTAAATAGGGTGTGTAGAAAGGAGTTTACTTCATTAAGTAAGTTGGAAGTGTGCAGGCAGTACACAAAATGAGGAACTGTTGTAGTGGCTGAAACCCCTGGGCAGATGAAAATTGTGATCACCCTGGAAAGAGGCCAGGAAGGAGTGTGGTGTTAATTATATGCTACAAAATCTAACTTTCTTGCTACTGGTGAAACTCACATTTGCTCTGCCAGTCTCTGATGTGCTCGATGAAGTTCCTCTCCCCTCCGCTCTTAGCAGAAGAGGTTCCTGATGAGGTCCTGATGGACAGAAAAAGAAATTTTGAGTTAATATAACGAACATTTTTTCTGCAAAAGTAAAACAACCAAATAAAATAATATTGTTTCAACATGAAATGAAAGAGAACGGAATCATTTATTTAAGACATTTCAAATTCCTACTGATAAGTGAACGATGAGCATCTAATCTACTCAATTATGCACAAGAATCAACATTACTAACAAAGTTCCAGGAAGTCAGAACTTTACTCTGGTTGGAGGATGGCTATCTGAAGACCTTCAAGGGCAAACAAACATTTACCGTCAGCATTACAAATAATTACTGAACAAATTTTAAAATTTGAAATCCTGTAGTAATCTGCCTATTAAAACATACAACCTTATGTTACAGAGTTAACTCACTGTGGCAAGTTCTACAGTTACAAACCGTGAGTAAGACTGTATATGCAGCCACACTCACTGCAGGCATATACTCACAATATATTAATCCAGTCTTTTGCAAACAGAGAACTTAGTGACTAGCAAAAAGCTTCATGCACAATTTCAAACAATCATGAATTTTTCTCAGGAATACCCAACACAAAGTTATAGGAAAAATGTTTATCGCTTACAGCATTTTTGCTGTTCATGCAGTAAAACTGCCACACCAAACACCTACAATGTAACTCTCCTTTCTTTAATTACAGATGAGTACATGCAGTTAGGAGAATGAGTGGCAAATGGGTGGGGTATTTCTCAGCTGGATTCTTTGTAGAGGTGGGGCAGCAAGAACAGCTGATGGTTATGGCAACATGACGGAGTAGGAGACATAATAGGATTGAGGTGCAAGTGGGTGATGGATTTTAAGGCAGCAGCCAGATGCTACATCTTTATACCACACAACAGAGGGCTGTCTGTTGCTGCCATGTTACGGAGCTTGAAACCCAAACTCAGTGCATATCATCTTGCATGTGACAGCCACTGAATAGTGTCCATCTACGAGCCATGTGACATTGGACAATTTTCCAGTATTCCTCCAATACTCAGCCTTTATAGGTCACTCTACAGTGGAGCACCACCCAATCTAAGTTCCAGACATGACATCAGTTATCTACTTCGGAGTGTCGTGACTATTCCTAGAAGTGCAGAACACAATATTGGTATTTCAAGTGCAGCCTATACTGATGGTGCCTACAGCAGTGTTTGTCAGTTGTTAAAAGACAGAGTGCGGGAATGTAAGCTTCAACAATATTTCTCATAATAGTGCCAATCTCTTAGTGGGTCAGGACAATGTCTACCTTGCCTTCACTCGAAAGCTGTTTCATTTGCTGCATGTTACCATGTTCAAGGTGTGTTGCAATGAAGCTCTATTCTTCTCGGCTACTCAGGAACATCTCTCTTCTTGTGCATTTTTCTTTACTTTTCTGTCTCTGAAAATTTATTACCAGTGTATTGTATTCTGCCCGGTAGGCTACTTACATGCGTTCATATGCTTCCACACAAAGCTTGCATGGATTTGCTCCAAGTTTAAAAAACATTGCTTTATTTCCATTTGGTTGCAGATGACTATACACTTTTGCTCTCTCATGTTCTGCGATTCTGTGCTTCATTCTTACCTGTTTTATCTTGTGCCTTTCTTGTGCCACTTAATCCCTTCATTCAGGTATCTTTGTGCCTGTGTCATTCCACCACATAATCCCTGCTTCAAGATGTCCTGGCCTGATTACTGTATTTTTCTTCCAGGTCTGGACCTCCTGGATGGCACTGCCATCTCCTCCATGGGGATAACAGTTTTCAAAGTTGTTGCTGCTGTTATAGTCACGACCTTTCCTCTGAGTACAGCACACAACATTCGACTCTAGGATATCACCAGTGAACCTTGCAATGCTCAACTTGCACCTTCAGGAATGATTCTCATTAGTGACAACCCTACAGCCTGTTGGGACTATTTATATGTTGATTTCATTATGAAGCTGTTTCACTTGCTGAGTATTATCATGTACGTTCTGTGTTACAATGAAGTTCTAATGTTCATGGCTACCTGAGCACATTTCTCTTCTTGTGCATGGATCATCCACAACTGGTGGTACATAGGCCCATGATTGTGGGTGACAGGTTGGGCAAGGGAGTTCCCTGTATCATAAGGTAGATCATGGATATCTTATTTCTGCTGATTGGATTCTTCATAACCCTCTACCCATTATTCAAGTGACTGCTCCATAAAGGACTGTCAATACTTATGCAATTCCAAGAAACTGTCAAGACATCCAAGACAAAATAATGGAAAAATACAATTGTCTCCACTACACCATCTCATAAGAAGAAAGAAAAATAGTACTTTGGAGTACAGTACTGGTACATTTGTGAGGGCTAATCTAAAACTACAGTCAGGATTTTCACATGGTTTTCATTAATAGATACATGCATTGGTTTTTATAGCCTCTTACTGCAATGCCAGATATGTCCAGCCACAGATACTTAGTGTTAGCTGTGAGAAATGTAGAAACAATTTTGGATGTAAAGAAATTTTAATGAGAGTGTTAATTTTTCTGGACAGTCTAGTTACAAGACACAGACAAAAGTTCCCTTCCAGAATAAGTTGGTAGTGAACATATACATCCAAAACACTATGTGTAGCAAATAATGTAGTATAATATCTTCACTGACTTTGCCACCCACAAAGATGTGAAAGATTAGAAGCTCCTTCCACAAAACATACTGTGCTCAGTTCTGTAGAAATAAAGCAGTAATACACATTTCTAACACCAACTGTCAGCCTCTGTGGGCACATAGTATTACAACTCAACAACACATCGCAGTAACACACAGAAATTGGACATTCCTTCAGACGTGGGGACTCTGAAACAAACATTCTGGCAGGTTCCTTAACTCCATAGGTTCACAGACGGGTTAAGGGAGCCTCTGAAAATCTTAGTAGCAAATATTTCATAGTGTAGTGCTGAATTTATTAGCTACAGCTTGTGATAAACTACATTCACACCCCAGTATTTCATTTAAGTTTCTACCCTAATAGGTCGTACAAAAATGTTTAGTTTAGAAATTCAAATCATCCTCAATGAATGAAAAACGAGTACATAGAATATATTTTTCTTTCGAGAGCAAACATCAAATGGAATACTTGCATTTGTTAATATTTTTTATTGAAAAATCATGAAAATGAAGGTATGAAATGACATGAAACAGTGCTTGGTAGTGGAGACTTAATGCTCTCTCTTCATCTGTAGAATAGCCAACTTGCATTGGAGCTCTCATGTTACTTGATGCGATATTATTTCTTGGTCAAAGAGGCTTGGCATGCAAAGGTTCAGCTTAGGAAATTGCAGATACAAACAAAGAAAATCTCCTGTGAATATTAGTACTCTTATTTCTACAATAATCCAATACTTAAGCAAGGTCAGATACCAGCAAGTGTATGGAAAGTGTTTACATGTGCATTATCTGATATGTGATGCTCACAATGAAATTACTTCTAGTTGTCATGTCAATGGTGCCATAATGGAACAGAGAAAATAAAATATATTTCTCAATTACTGTTGCTGCCACTCCTGATTCAAATTACACTGAAAAGCAACATTCACCCTGCATTACATTTACTGTGATAAGGAGAGTGATAAATGTCAAACACTTGACTGATTTTTGGAATTTGTAGATTGTAATTATAAAACAAGAATTGCTATTCCACACATATTTCAATGAACACTTGTGATCAGTCAATTCCTACTAATGAATGTCACAGACGTGATTGTTTTGTTTTGTTTTAGGATGTTTAAACACTCAAGGTTATAAGCACCCATGTCAAAACTATGGAACACAAAAACAGAGGAGTTGAGCTACTGAACATCAATCCCAAATGACATAGAACAAGACAGCTAAAAGCATGGGCATCGAGAAAGGGCTACCGAAGACACCATACAGAAACGGAGGACCTTCACCATTACTTTTATGTTCCTGTTTGGGTTTGCCATCAATCATTCAAAAATTGAAATTCCATCAGGACATGGGAGACAACTAAAACATGGGAAAATATGTACATAGCAGTGGGGGAGAAACACTTGTCAGATGATGATGGCAAAAAAGGCAGTTGCCAATGTGAGAAGTAGGAAAGCTAGAGATTGCAAATCAGGAGATGAAAGGAACAGATTAGATGCCCTTGGATTGTGTGATATGAGATGGGGAGAAAATGATCTTTTACTCAGGGACTGGGGGGGTAATCAAGAGTGATGAAAATGGAATAGGAATATTGATAGGACAAAAGGTGAAAAATAGCGTAATGAAGGTACAATATATTGATGGAGGACTGATGATGATAAGATTGAAGGGTAGTTCAAAAGATTTGGTGTTAATACAGGTATATAGTCCAACCAGCCAGCATTAGATGCAGTTGAAGAAAATTATGAGGAAATATAAGAACTCCTTGATAAAGAAAATAGGAATTCCTGCCTCATCCTAATGGAGGACTGGAATGCAGTGGTTGGTAAAGGAAGAGACGAAGATACAGTAGGAAAATTTGAATTAGCAATAAGAAATGAGAGGTGAGTGACTACGTTCTGTAAAGAAAATTCATTAGTAGTGGTCTAACACATTATTTGAACACCACAAAAGGAGATGTTACACATGGCTATGAAATTTGAATATGGAAAGATATCAGTTGGAATACATCCTCACACAAAAAGGTTTAGGAACTGTTTGAAGAATGCCAAAGCTAATCCAGGAGCGGATATAAATTCAGACCACAACCTAGTAGTGGGAGAAATGCAAGTGTAGTTGATAAAAGTCTAGAGAGGTAAAGCAAAATGAAAATAGAAAGATTCAAAGAGGTAGGAAAAGCATCAGATTGAGAAAACAGATTGGCAGAAAAATATGAAAGAGGTCGTTTTGATGGAAGTGCTAATGACAAATGAACAAAAATGAGGGAAGGACTCATGGCCTCTGCCAAAGAAGTACTAGGAATTAGAGCATCCCAAAGTAGCAGGAAAGAATGGATAACAGAAGACATGTTGAAAAAGATGGAAGAACGGAGAAAGTGGAAAAACGTAAGAACTGAAGTAGGTACAAGAAACTGAATAATGAATTAAAAAGAGAAACTGAAGAAGCAAGGGAAAAATGGATGACACAGAAATGCAACAAAATAGGGAAAGTGGAGAAAGAGAGAATTATGAAATGTCTAGGCTGGCTAGTGAGAGAGGTTTTTAACATAAGAGAAAGTGGAATAAGATGGAAAGAGCAGATGGCACTCTAGCAGAAGAAACACAGGAGGCTTTGAACATATGGCAAGAATATATTGATTTTCTGTATAAGGGGGATGAAATACAAAATGAAATACTGTTTATGTAGAAGGTGAGAGTTTGATGGCTTGATGCACAGCTGGACAGGGGATGGGGATGCTACCTTGAAACAGGGCGATTGCACAACCTGATAGCTGAATTTAATGTCTCATGTTTGCATGGCCATGTCCTTCACGGATTGAGGGGTAAAAAGAACAAACTATAGGTGCCAGATGGGAGATTGCACAGTTTGTGATTAGCCAAGAACTTGTAAGCAACTGCGTAAGACACATTTTCCTTTACCCGGATCTCCCAGACAGCTCACTCATCACGATACATGGGACAATCTAGAGAGGAGGTGGCATGGTCACCATTGCAGTTTATGCAGTGGGGAGAAGTGGTGGCCAATCGCCCTTGTGCACATCCCTACCAAAGGTTACACATTTGGCTGGCTGATGGACAGCTATGATATCTTGATCAGAGAGGTACGACTGGATTTCAGCCTCCGTCAGACGACTGAGCAGCCTAGTGTAAATAGCACTAAGGGAAGAATTCAGAGTTCTATGGGCCTGTACATTAACAGGATATATGTGGAGAAATGAGGCAGAAGCAATTGTTGTGCTTAAAATCAGAATTAGTCTCTAAAAGCAAAGCGCCATTCCATAGATGAGAGCAGGATTCACATGGTCAACAACTGCATAAACATCCTTGTGAATAATGAACAGATCTACCATCTTCACTATGTGAGGCCACTACGTACTGTGGTGCAGCTGGAAAGGTTCTTGAATCATTAGCCTCATTCTGTCTAGGTTTTTGTATACACTGAGTGTGAAGATGACTGGCTCATTGTGACAAAATCCTGAATGATTGATAGCGTCTTCAAAGGCATGCTCCATCGAACTGGGGGCCACCTTCACAAGGGAGCACACCCGCCTTAGGTGATTGGTCACACCTCAGGTCACACCTCCCGAACATGTTACAGATGGACCAATCAGCAATTTGGGAAGGTTGTAGCTCAGGCAATCACCCCTCATTGGGTCTGGCCTGTACCAGGGTTTATGTGCGAACCCTGCCTGTCGACCTGGGAATTATGCAGTACCCAGTCACCTGTTACATGTCAGATGCATGTCATGGCCATCAGGAGCACACAAGGAGGAAGAAGAAAAAGATTAACCTCAAAAGCCAAAGCAGAGTAACGAGAGGAGGAGGGAAACGAAGAAAGGTAAATGAAATGAAAAACAGTGGTGAGAAGGTTCTCATCTCAGCAACATGCAGTGTGGAATATTCCCAGTATCACCAAGTAATGTTCCCCAAGGGAGGGTGCAAAGAACAGCAAGATGATTGACATGCAGAACAGAAGGGAAAAAGACACTGCTAGGGCTGGGGTCCTGTGGTAGTAAAGTACAAACCCGCCAAAGGTTGGCGAGCCCCCTGGTGTGGAAGACATGGTTATGGCAAGGGAAGTACCATTAGATGATTGTATGAAGTTGCTCTGACATTTTCATCAGTGAAATCCTCTTGTGAAATTTTCTCCATGTGCTTTTCTTAACCTTATGTTGCTGAGTGAGTGTTGCCATTACCATATACTTCATTTGGAGATATTTGACATTTAAAACCAGTTCAGTAGCTGTTCACAATATTAGGGAATTCTGAAACACTATATGCCACATCTTATACCCATGGAATTCTCAGTTTGGCACTGCAATACCAATTGATGCTCCCTTGGGTACACTTGCCATTGCTGTTTAAACTCTCAGTAAGTTAAATTTGTCAGCTGAAACATCTTGTGGTATGGGGTGTTCCATGTGAGATCATGCCATCTGTTTAGCTACAGTTGTCAGCGTCAACTGAGTGCAGAAGCTAATTACTAGAAGCTCGAAACGTTACCATTGATGTTGAGGTTACAAACTCAGACCTTATTAAGTGAATTTCACTATCTTTGTGGAAACTTGGGCACCATTCCCCCTGATCTAAAGTTGTTGCGAGTGCAATTCCTATCAATCCTGAATTACATTAGGTGTGCATTAAGGAAAGGAAATTATTTCTTGGTGAAACCAGAAACTGATTTATTCAAGTTAAATATAATTTATGTCATTATTGACAATCTTACCTGAACCCAATTTGAGACAGTGAAAACTGTAGACGAAACATTTCCTGGATACACTACTTTCCACACCCATTTATTATTATTATTATTATTATTATTAGATTCAGATTCAGATTCTTTATTAGTCATTCAGCATTGTTACATGCAATAGACTTCATCAGTTCACTTAACCTATTAATTTTACAAAAAAAATTTTTACACATTTAAGTTGATATTAGGCGTTTCTAAAAATTCTTCTAATGAATAGAATGGATTGGTTAACAAGAAGTTAAGAACATTGTCTTTAAATAATTTGTCAGGCTTGATTGACCCATTTTTAGACAATTTGTTATATATTTTAATTGCCATATACTTGTGACTATTGTTAGTTTTAGCTAATCTATTTTGTGGCAACAGCAGAGAAGTACACGTTCTTGTATAGTAGCCATGTCTTTCATTTGTTACACTTCAATTAGGTAGTTCAGCAAGTATGTAGTTAACACTGTCAAGAATATATAAATTAATTACTGTTAAAATTCTATATTTAGTGAACAATGGTTTACAATGTGTTCTATTATCTACCTTAGCCATTACTCTGATTGCTTTCTTCTGGATCACCATAATTTCATTTATTTTTCTGCTGTTTCCTCAGAGTATTAACCCATACCTTAAAACAGATTGAAAAAAGGCAAAGTACGCTGTCCTTACGTACTCAAATGTCACACAACACATCGGTCTCTTCAACAAATATATAACTCTTGACAACCTAACCACTATGTGATCAACATGAGAGTTCCATGTTAGACTGTTGTCAAGCACAATACCTAAAAACTTTGCCTTTTGTTTTTCTATTTTTGTAGTCTTTGATAGACTGAACCACATATTCTGGGTCTTTTCCTCATTTAATAGCAGACCATTGGCATTAAACCATGATGTTGCGTTTTCTTTTGCCAATTTCATATCACTTACAAGGTTATCAAGTACATGGTTTACAGATAGAAAAGTTGTGTCATCTGCATACATATGTCTTTACATCTATATATCCTGGTAAGTCATTTATGTGCACAAGGAAAAGAAGTGGTCCCAATTTAGATCCCTGTGGCACTCCATGTTGAACCTCGAGTATGTTTGACAGATGACTTCCTGAACTCACCACCTGGTTCCTTTTATTGAGCTATGATTTGATGAGTTTTAAACTTTTGTCACATATTCCATAGTATTCAAGTTTAGAGAGCAGAAGTGAGTGGTCAACACAGTCAAAAGCTTTGCTCAGATCACATAAGGTTACCTGTGCGTGCGCATGGTCCTCAAATGCCGCTAGAATGTCTCTGACTAAGAGCTCTATGGCATGTATAGCTGACCTTCCTTTTCTGTAACCAAACTGTGATGCACTTAACATACCATTTAGTTCTGGGTACTCAAACATCTGCTTATATATTATGCCTTCAAAGACTTTTCCTAGTACTGGAATTAGTGAAATTGGTCTGTAGTTTGCAGGATCTGATTTGACACCCTTCTTAAAGACTGGAGTTACCTTGGATAGTTTGAGAGGATCAGGAAAAAACCCTTCTATGAGACACAGGTTTATAGAATATGTTAATGGTGCTGCAATGTAATGTATGATTTCTTTCAATAGATTGTTTGACATATTAAAAATATCTGTACTGTATGAATTTTTCATTTCTTTGACTATTTTAAGAACTTCATGTTGGCATACCTCTCTGAAGTGTTTCAATGATGATCCGGCCCTGTTATGATTTAGGTTTGCTCTCTTCAGATAATCTATACATGTTACATTGGGTTTACTGATCAGCTTTTTGATATCATCAGCACAGCATACAAAATTTTTATTGAATGTATCTGCTGGTATTGGGACTGTCTTGTCGAAGTTTCTGACTTCACCTTTAACAGTATTAATTACTGAACAGGCTGTTTTGCATTGGTTTTTACTGTTTTTTATGAAATTTGTGTTGTATCTTAGTTTCGCCAATTGCAACTCTTTCTTACACAGTTTCTTAGTGATTTTTTCGAGATCCTTAATTTCATTAGAATTGTTTACTTTGGCAAGGCACTTCAACAGCAGTAGCTTATGTTTTAGATTCTCCAGTTCTTTGGTGTACCAAAATTTACCTTTTCTTGTTTTATGGTATTTCTTTTGAACAAGATGGGCTTTTAAAACACCTGTTAAGTAATTGTGGAATGTTTCATAAACTGTTTGGGCACTGGAATCACAGTTTTGAAATAATTTGTCCCAGTTTGTTATGCTCAACTGGTGTGTTAGTTTTATGAGATTGTGTTTTGTTAATATTAAGGTATTAGATTTTGTTAACTTTTGTCCAGCCTTGCTCTCATCTCCTTTTATAAAATGTCTTAACTTTACTGTTAACATGGAGTGGTCTGAGAAAACAAACTCCTTTACCTTGGTGGAGTACATATCATGAGCACAGTTGACAAAAGCATTATCCAAGCACGCTTGTAGTCTTGTTGGTTCTGAATTTACATGATGGAAGTTGTGCTGCCTCAGCATATTCAGTAACTTATTTACACTGGGTTTGTTACATGTTACATCAAAGCTTGAATTAAAGTCTCCCCCAATTACAGTTACATACTGTTTCCATTTCATTATGTAGCAGAGTACACTGTCTAAATTATCTAAAAAAGTTTTATCATCTGAGTCACGGGAATGGTAGATACATACTATGATAAGTTTCATTATATCACATATGATCCCGGTAATTTCAAAGTGTTTCTCTACACATGCCCAACTAAGATCTAGTTCTCTACACTCTATTTCATTTGAAACATAGATAACAGTACCACCATTACGGTACTGAGATCTGCAAAAACTGTTTCCATATTTATAACCTTCTGGTTCATAGTATTGTATTTGTTCTGGTTTAAGCCAATGTTCTGATATACATAAGAAAGAATACTTATTCTGTGGCAATGACTCATCCAGAATTTCATCTTTATTTTCAAGACCCTGAATGTTTAAAAATAGGATGTTGTTGTGACTCATCTGTGAGTTAGCAGGCTGGTTTTTCACATTTTTATTTTCTTCTTGGCTTGAAACCATAAAAAATTATCACTGAATGACACAGATGTCTTTTTCCTTTAGCTCCTCCTTAAGCATTGCTGTGTTGCTGCTCCAGTCATTGTTGGTTCTGTTACTGCTGCTGCTTCTGCTGATAATGATGGTGCTGCTGCTGTTTCACTTATTTCTGGTGTTTGTTGTTCCATAACTGCTGTGCCTTTCTGTGAATTATTAACATTTGGAGTGTTCACTTGCATTAATAAAATTTCACATTTGTCTTGGAGAGGTGTAGCTTCACTAATAGCAGATTTCACATTGGATTCTACAGGATACACACACTTCCTGTCCATGAGAGGTATGACTTTTCTATCATCACACTGCACATTTGAGATTTTATTTACAAGTTCTAAAATTTTGGTTACTATTACGTTTTTTCCCAGTACATTTAGATGGGAACCATGTGTTGTGTGAAATCTTTTCCCTAAATTGGTGATGTTCACAAATGTTACATTTTCAAACCGCTTGCAAATATTTTGCATCTCTTTATTTGCAGTTTCAATTTCTTTATTTACACAGGACCATTCTATCAAGTCGTAACGGTGTGGCACTGAAAAAACAACAACATTTGTTCCTCTCAGCTCATACAGTTTTCTTTTTAGCGAGATTAAGAGATCGTTTTTTTCGTTCCTTGCAATATCATTTGATCCTGCCAGGGAGATGGAAAAGTCCTTTTTGCTCAATGAGGAAATTTTTTCTTGACTCATTGACGTAGCAGCACTGAATTTTGCTCCTGGTTTTATTGTACAGTTAAAACTAAAATTCTGACTACTTGTACACCGAAATTCAGCGGCTGTATTTCGTCCTTGGCTGTCGGCATACAGTTCAATTTTACCGGTACTTGCTGTTCCGAGATTGCCTGTTTTCTGCCTATCTTAGCAGTAAGTCAAGTCTTGTTTGGCACTATTTATTGTGTCTTTTGCTAACACATGTCGATATTGTCTCAGTAGAGCAGCTTAGCGGTGAAAGATTCTTCGTGAGCGCTTTCGCATATGATCTTTTACTTAACTGCTGCTGAAATATTCCATGTTTTACCTTATTCACAGAGTCGTTTGATTTTCCACATGGTACACTCGCACTGTTAACTTCACTTTCACAATCCGTAGACGAAAGAGCTTGAAAGTAATTTTCGTTCACTATATTTATGGTTCTTTCGCCGTTTTCTGTATCTTGAATTATCTGTTTGCGTCTTTTGTACTTCACTTCTGTCCAATTCTCCAACATATTCGTACTTTCATGGCGCGAGTTTTTAATGTTCCGTTCACTTTTTTCTTCTTTAAGTTTCTTGATATCCATCTTCAAGGAACTGATAATAAATTGTAAACTAGACACCCGTTCGCTGAGCTTTGTAATTTCATCCTTACAACTGTCACAATTTTTCTTTTTCACGGCAAAATAGACACTTTTTCTCGGACATGCACAACGAATTTTTACACTAGCTGCCATCTTACTATTATTATTCTTTCCAACTCCTGCTACATGAATGGTTTAAGGCTTTTTTTGTTTTACTACATTTCAAATAATTCTGATTGTAGTAACAAATTACACAAGACATTTCATAATACCTCTTACTAGTTTTCTCAAATGATGGAGGTCATGAAATTAAACATTTTGTTTAACAACACAATGTTAAATAGTGGCAACTATTTATTTACAAGTGATACAAAAGAGCTGCGGGTTTGCACCTGACCTTTTTAAGTAGTAGACAGCGTCATGTAGCACCTGTTGCCAGCTATGTGGAAGGCATAGTACCCTGTTGGCAGAGCCTGTTCTGTTGATGGTGCAAATGCACCAGTCTACTGCCTGCGTAATCTCTGTAACAGCTCTGAAGTGAATGCCACAAAGTGGTTCCTTCATCTTCAGAATCAAATCACAGTTACAAGGACTTGAGACTGGGGAGTATGGTGGATGGTACAGTACGTCCGAGTTCCATCGACTGAACAGAGCAGCCACAACTTGCACTCTATGTGCATGTGCATTGTTGTGCAAAATGATGGCTGATTTGTACAGAAAGTGTTGCTGCTTCTTTAGCAAAGATGGTCACAGGTTTGCACTGTATTACTGCTCGTTCTTGGAGCCATTTATGGTCTGCGGTGGAGGGATGTAATGCATTAGTGTCTCCACAGCAGTGTTGCCACTGTAAGAACCAACCCTCACACTTACACTGGGATGTGATGAAAGGGCTTGGAGCACTTCACTGCAAATCAAGGGTGAAATTTAGAGTGTGACCTTAGCAAGAGCTCATCACAGATATAATAATTTTACTGACAGAAAACTAGCATAACTAAATACAATGAAAATTGCAAATATATTTATAAGTGTTATTTAAATTTGTAGATAGCACAATGTACTCAAATTCTGACTAAAAATGTGTGTGGAGTACCACAAATATGATTTCAGAAAATCTGATTAAAGAATATAATATTATGAGGCAGCAAATTTAACTTGCTGTGTCAGTTCTGTAATTGGGTGGTGGTGGTGTCGGTGGTGGTTAGTGTTTAACGTCCCGTCGACAACGAGGTCATTAGAGATGGAGCGCAAGCTCGGGTTAGGGAAGGATTGGGAAGGAAATCAGCCGTGCCCTTTCAAAGGAACGATCCCGGCATTTGCCTGAAACGATTTAGGGAAATCACGGAAAACCTAAATCAGGATGGCTCGAGACGGGATTGAACCGTCGTCCTCCCGAATGCTCTGTAATTGGGAATCCTGTATTTCCTTACTTTCATAGAACAACATAGTTCTGTATTTTAATGCCTGAAATGAAGTAAACAAATTTCATGGAAGAGACAAATATCAGTAATCCTTTTTTCTGTGGGACGAAATGCAGTTGAAGCAAAAGCATCTAGAATCAGGGTGGTGAGCACTGAATTTTGCACAGGAAACAAAGCATTAGCAGAAACTGTATGGGGAAGTGACAAACTTCAATGTTCACATGTTCTGCAATACAGGATAACGTTGCACGTAACACACAACACAAGTCAGTACTGTTAATAGTGGGTTGATGATACACGTATGTATACTACCACATTCTCTGAATCAACCTACTGCACCACAAGCTGTTAATTTGCTCTAATTTTGCCAGGACTATCTCATGCAACAAATAGTACCATAGGATAAACCAGCAGAAAAATGCTCCTGTTGGAGCACATAAAATATGAATATGTTCCTCTTTGAAATACTGACAAGAGACTGGAGAACCTGTGGCCTCAGTCTACATTCTGCCTTCCTCTCCAAACATTTTTGTCTATGAACATATGTCCACTATTTTAACACAGAATATTCTAGAGTTTTACCTGTTCTCTCTCTGTAGTGAAGCCTTCATACTCAGTATCTCCCTGTCACTGTCACTGTCTATGTCTCTGTCTATCTACCACTTTCTCATTTTCTCCCACTGATTTACAGTATATCCCACTGCCACTGCCACTGCCACTGTCTCTGTCACCTCTCTCAATTACACTGTCTGCTTTTGTCTTTCTTTGATACTCCCACTCTCTCCACAACACATTAACAGTTCAAAAATTCTGGGGCATCCAAGTTATTTTTCCTCTTAAGCACTGGTGTGTAAAATTTTGGTCTAAAATTTGCTCTCTGACAACTGTGTGTTCAAGCCCACTGGTCTTAGAGGGTCCACACTCCACCCCTGCATCATCCACAGAGCCTGTGTATTGTCCACACACATCTTTTGTTTTGACTACACTGCCTCCTCTCTCTCTTTCTCCCACTGACTGTCTTCGTTTATCTCTCCTCCTCCTTTACTGCCACTGTGCCACTGACCACTAATATCTCTTTTTCCACTTCTCTAAAGAAATTCCCATCACTTGACTGTTAATTTTTCATTTGTTTTACACAGTCATGATCTCAGCTTCATAGCCTTTCTCAAGATCATGTTGAAATGTTAAAATACCTCTACCCCGTCTGTACTTATCGAAAAAATATTTTTTGTCTTAAAAGATGAGTTTTATTGCAGGATATGAGTACTTGTCTAAGATACGAAATCTGGATCACATTGTGCACAGTTAAAAACCAGAACTGGCCTACGGAAATAGAAATATGTTTTTTCAGTGATGACATGTCACACAGGGCAGACATTTTTTAACATTTCAACATACACACAAGAATTGCTATAAACCCAATGTCATTATTGTGCAAAATAAAAGCACACTCAGAAGTCAAATGAAGGACATTTGTGACAAAACATTTTATCATTTGTTTTACTTTATCTGATATTTTGCTCATCAATTGCCATTCATTGAAAATATCTGGCTTGTGATTTGTACCATAAAAGAGTAAAACTGTTAGAAATATTTTACGGAATTTCCAGTCTTTCCAGTATTACAAGATTTTTGCCATCATTTTCTTTCCAGGTATATTAAGATCGCTGTTACCCAATTTTTTGTTACTGCAATACCACTTTGGCCATATCTGTATAGGTATCAAGTGTCCATTGTTTAGAGCGAGTGATCGTAAAGCTTCATGGTGAAAAAAGTCTGACTAAAAACATAATTTTGTGACATGAGAAATCGTTAATTGGCCCTAGAACCCTTGCCACATGTCCATGGCTTCAGACAAAACTACATTTATGCATCAGACCAGTAATTACATGCATATTTTGCAGCAAAAGTATGACTACTTGTTACTAAAAACCAGTGGTTCCAAGTTATGTTATAAATAAATGTTTTGATGTTCCCTGGGAATGTCATCTTTAGAACATACAGTAAAGTTTTCCATTATTTCCCATCAAAAAGAAATGAAAGTGACAAAAAATGGCTCTGAGCACTAGGGGCTTAACTTCTGAGGTTGTCAGTCCACTAGAACTTAAAACTATTTATACCTAACAAACCTAAGGACATCACACACATACATGCCCGAGGCAGGATTTGAACCTGTGACTGTAGCAGTCACGCGGTTTCAGACCGAAGCGCCTATCACTGCTCGGCCTACCCGGCCGGCTAACTTTTACATTTTACCCTGTATTGTAGGATAGTTGCAGTACCACAATTCTTCCTTCAGGTATACAAAATGTCACTAGAGTGATGTCTATCCAAAACACAGGACCATTAGTTCATTGATCAACATAACCTGAGACATGACCCACAAAAATTGAATTTTTACACACAGCTTTTTCGAACATAGGAGTGCTTCACACCGTCTTGCATAAACCAATTGCAATTGTAGAGGTGTAGTTAGTGTTCAGTAAGGAATTATATTTACACTGTATTTAATCCCAATGAACACATTTTCTTTATCTCCAATATTCCTCAGACTGTCATGTTTCATGTCAAACCTTCTTTAAAACAACAATAAAATTGGGTTAGTATAACAATACAATGAAAATCAATTTTTTGCTTATGCAAGCTTCCAGAGCCAGACCAAGTACGTTATATTTTCAATAAAATTGGGTTGCTATATTTCTAGTTAGAATCCAGCCAAGTGTCACACTCCATGATCGGTCCTCACTCTCGGCAGTCCTGATTACAATGGCTGAGCAGCTTCTGAATACTGCACATTCCTGTTCTTGATATTAAGCAATGCTGAAGTTCATTTAATGAACAATATCCGCTGGATAGAGGACAACTGGAAGCTAGGGTTTTGGAGTGAAGTGACAAATTATCTCCTCCATGGCAATCTGATGGCTGGATTCAGTTTGCAAAACCCTATGTTTGCTTTACCTGCCATCATCTTCGTGCCAACAATGACATGCACAGGAGGCATGCCATATAATATGCTAGTCCTCCTCGTTAACTTGTTCTCTCCATATTGCACTTTAGAAAATGCTAAATGCAGAAGGATAAGCATATATTTGACAGTACTCTGTACTGTCGACAGCAGAGGATGATTGCAGAGACAATGACTGTTTGAATCAGTTCAACAATGCCAGCTGTCATGAAGTGGAATTATGAGGAAATGATATATGGACTGTGACATTCCTGAAGTGTGCCTGTATGCCCATGTTCCAGCCTGAGGGCAATGGTTTATCTTAAGGATGAGATATCAAGGTGGCTTCACTCCAAACCCGATGTCCACTATCTCCATCTTCTCCAGTATCGACTATCAAGGATGTATGGATGAAAGTGTCCCCAGAGGAGTTCAAGCCATAAAAAATGAGAAGGGTGTGCACACCCCATCTTAAAGTCCACTAATATGTGCCCTTATGCATTGGAGTCCATAGTGTGTAGAGTAGGAACACCAACCTCTGACGGTGGGCACTTACTGTTACTCACCTAGTGAGGCTGCATCTGGAGACCTAGTACTGGGGCCGGCCTCTGGTTCCCGGTCACGCTGACTGGCCTTGCGCTTAGTACCTCCAGCTGTAAATACACAGAGAGGAAAACTTCTTTTGAAAATCTTCGTCTGCTGCTTTAACGATGTGTTCCTATTATACCTGCAATGACTGGCATATAAGGGTATTTTAACTTACTGAGCTGTACTGAGCCTACAACCGATTTCAACAGCCGTTATTAAGAAACAGAAACCCATGTTCATTGCATGTCTGTAGAACAGAAAGTAAGAAAGAAAGCTTTCAGCATTGTCCTCAGGGATAGAAATTTTATGAACTGTGCTTATACATGACACTCCAGAAGAATGATGCACAGCCCTATGCCCTATTAACAATAAATTACTTTATTTTAATATCATGATTACAGTATGAAAATAGTGATGTTAAACAATTCGTCAGACATAAAGTTACAGATATTGGTCATTAGATTTATTTCTATTTTGTAAGTGGTGACGTATGTCTTTCTATAAAAATGTGATGTAGCAATGACATCAATTATGAATTTTAAAGTAATTATAAAAGAGTTTCAGAAAAGTATAGAAGGTAAGGTATAGAAGATAATTTGTCATTTGACTAAATCGCTACACTGCAACACATCTGGCTGTAGTGTTAGGAGAAAAAAAAGACATGAAACAGAAGCTGTGGTTGACAGAGGAGTAAGACAGGTGTTGAAGTCTTGCACAACTAAACAATCAAGCACAAAATGTGAGATTAAGTGACCACAGGCTAAATTTATAGTCTGCCCACACCACTTGTCATAGCCAAGCACCAAAAATGTATCGAACCTAGGTAATTTATAGATATAGTGCCTGTTCTTTTGGTCACACTTCCATAACAACAGACACCATACCTTTATAAACATAGGTGCCTAATGGTATATTTGCCTTTCAGTCCAGATGCACTATGTTGTCTGCTATTCTACAGAAATACAGTACACCTGCAAGCAAAGAAGAATAACATACTGGGTACAACATGCTGTAGTGTGCATCATATGGATATTTGGGTTAGATAGGAAACGTGCTCTGACAGCAAGAGTAATTAAGGTGACCACTCATGTAAAGTGAAAAATCTCTCCAAATCCCAGTACAGAAGAAATTTTCATCTGCCACTATTCTATTGTTTCAATGCCATATTCAAGTAAAAGTGAAATTTCTTTCATTAGCCCTGGATAAACATTCATTCCAAACTTGTTGGATGTATCTACAGTGCATAACTACAGCCATCCCCGTCTTCTCATTTGTGCATTTGTGTGCAAATAATCTTGCAGCATGAGAAAAAAATGCTGTGAAAAGACTGGTACAATACATACACACTGATGAATTAAATTGTGAGGATCTGAACAGTGAAATTTGGAATACATTTTGATTGGTTGTGGATGAAAACAGCAAGTCAACTATGTACATATGCATCATTGTGTTTCCAGTCAGAAACTTCTCATTTAAAGCAATGCATTTGTAAGAAAACCCACACTGACACAGCTATTTCAGTGATACTGAACATATTAAACAACAGTTGAACAACAAAGTGTGTAGCCATGTGTGCTGAAGGTACAAGTCCTTCTCATGCTGTTTCTGGTGAAGGTTTCAAAGAACTAGGCCAATGATTAATAGATCTAGGTGCAGATTCAGCACTTCATATGTACTGAATACATCAGCACAGCACCACAAATATCAATGTTGACTGCCATGTCTTGTGTTTGGAAACAAATCTGTTCCATCCATTAACAGTAGTTACTGATAGCAACATAATGCCTATCTTACTCATCATCTTTGAGCTTGCATTGAGTTCTGCCCAGTTCTGTCTCAGGATTGTTCTTCCACCCCTATTAGTTCTACATGAACAGCGACCCACAGAACGATGGATAATGTAGCTCACTTAGAATTGGCCGATAAGCAACTTTCGTACGGGTTCACTGAATGCAGTGGAATGATTACAGTGGGAATAGTTCAGCACAGTGTAAAGGCCACCACATCACAATTTCATCTATGTGCAGTGGCATTAACCTGCATTTTGTTTTTTGATGTTTGCATATTTAAACTCTTCCATATTTGTAAAAGTTTTTCAGGGAAACAATATTGATATGGGTAAAAACTAAATCAATTATAATTACATTGTTACTGTGTGACAAGCTGCTGTAGACTGTGTGTCCCTTATAACAAAATATTTAGATAATGCTAAACAACATCTAGACATGTCTCTGGAGTTCTGGTTCACTATTTGTACTTTCTTCAACCCTGAAAATTTTGTGACATTGTTTTCCAGTTTTGTTAATTAGTTCATGTAAGATACAATTTCAGTATACTGTACATTCATTAATAAAAAAAAATACATGTCATAATTTAAGGAACAACAACCTAGTCAGGTTTGTAGACCAGTTGTTCCTGACACTGAATAAGTAATTATTTATACATTATTTACATAGTTCAAAAGCCATTAATTACTTAAGATACTATTTCATGACACCACTTATTCCTGTACACTGTCACACTTTACTAAAATTCTGATAACTGGTAGGCTGAAATTTTCTGTATGTGGTGGCTTTCTTAAGTTCCCAAAATAATTTAGCTCAAAGGAATTATTAAAAATTAAAATTTTTTAGTTACTTGAAAACAGCGACTGTTGGAAATAAGGGATATTTTGTTGAATATTGTGAAAGAGGTGCCTTGTGGTGTAAATCAAAGATACAAATCACTTGGTATGTGAAAGAGTTAGTAATAAAACTCATCTGTTTACCTTTATAATCATCAATATCTTCATCAACATTATTATCAACATCAACAACAAAGACAGCAGGAAGGATAAGTCAGAGCATCCATCGTAGTCTTCCAAACTCAAGTTCAAAAGGAAATTCTTCAGAGGCACCTTGAATGTGAACTCATTACTAAAATTTGGTAAACAGGAAGAACTTCAAATTCTCTTAGACAAGCATGACATACAATTTTTAGCAGTACAAGAAACAATTTTCGACAAAAATGATACAGTACCTAAACAACCACAAAATTTTTTGAGGAGAAACCAGCAATAAAAATTATAAAAGATATGCCAATACTTGGTACTGCCCTCTATATTCATAAAAAGTTTGAATATAATGTGACTATTTCAATCTCATTCAGAAAGACACACTTCTCACAGTGAAATGCAAAAACAGAGAGTTTACCTTTTAATTGCCACATTCCAATTCATGACGACGATAAGAAAAATACAAGTGAAGTAGCAGCATTTGATAACTTTTGGAAGACAAATATCAAAAGCTACAGAAGCAACTTTTGTGATGCTACTAGGGTATTTTAAGAGAATATCCATCCCATAAAAGATGGAACAAAAATGGCTCAGGGCTTACTAATCTTCATATAACATTTCAGTTGATGTTTGTCAACTTCTTTCATAAAATTTCATGGAAAGTAAAAACGTGGATATCTCCAATTATAATTCTAAAGGCACTGCAATGAGATCAAGTGGCTATTTCTCAAAACAATAGTAAATATATTACGAATGTGAAAGTAACAAGAAACAGAGAATTAGTCTCTGATCATTACATGACAAATTCAACTGTAATTTCTCCCTATTAAAAACCACAAGAGACAGCAAAAATTGATAAAATATGACAGAGAGAGGCTCAACATCACAAGAGAGAAAATACAACATTTGCAAGAAGAAATTAAAATAGAAAAATCAGGAAAATGGGAAGAATTGTCCAAAGCAATCAATAGGGAAGTGAAGAATGTATTAGAACAACAAAAATGAAGATAGCCTGGTGGAATGAAACCTGTGAAAAAGCAGTTGCAGAAAGAACAAAAGAAAGGAAAGAAGGAAAAGTTCTTGGAAGACTGAGCGCTTTGATGAATTTGAAGTGCAAAGGAAAGAAACTGAAAGAATAATAAAGGGTGCTAAATGGTCTTCTGGGAAGTGTAAACTTATTGACATATGAAACAGCTTTGTTAAAGAACACACCCAAAATTTCTATAGGATTTTTAACAATCACCTAAATTACTACCATGCTTCAAGTATTTACACTACTGGCCATTAAAATTGCTACCCCACAAAGATGACGTGCTACAGGCGTGAAATTTAACCGGCAGGAAGAAGATGCTGTGATATGGAAATGAATAGCTTTTCAGAGCATTCACACAAGGTTGGCACCAGTGGTGATACCTACAACATGCTGACATGAGGAAAGTTTCCAACCGATTTCTCATACACAAACAGCAGTCAACCGGCATTGCCTGGTGAAACGCTGTTCTGATGCTTTGTGTAAGGAGGAGAAATGCATACCATCACGTTTCTGAGTTTGATAAAGTTTGGTTTGTAGCCTATCACGATTGCAGCTGATCATATCGCGACATTGCTGCTTGCGTTGGTCGAGATCCAATGACTGTTAGCAGATTATGGAATCGGTTTGTTCAGGAGGGTAGTACGGAATGCCATGCTGGATCCAAACAGCCTCGGATCACTAGCTGTCAAGATGACAGGCATCTTATCTGCATGGATGTAACAGATGGTGCAGCCACGTCTCAATCCCTGAGTCACAAGACAACAACAATCTGCATGTACAGTTCAACGATGTTTGCAGCAGCATGTACTATCTGCTTGGAGACCATGGCTGCAGTTACCCTTGACGCTGCATCACAGACAGGAGCACCAGCGATGGTGTACTCAACGATGAACCTGGGTGCACGAATGGTAAAATGGCATTTCTTCAGATGAATGCAGGTTCTGTTTACAGCATCATGATTGTCACATCCATGTTTGGTGACATCACAGTGAATGGAAATTGGAAGCGTGTATTCATCATCGCCAAACTGGCTTATCACCCAGCTTGATGGTATGGGGTGCCATTGGTTACACATGTCGATCACCTCTTGTTCGCATTGACAGCACTTTGAACAGAGGACGTTACACTTCAGATGTGTTACGACCCGTGGCTCTACCCTTCATTCGATCCCTGCAAATCCCTACATTTCAGCAGGATAATACACGACCGCATATTTCTGGTCTTGTATGGACCTTTCCAGATACAGGAAATGTTCAACTGCTGCCTTTGCCAGCATATTCTCCAGATCTCTCACTAATTGTAAATGTCTGGTCAATGGTGGCCAAGCAACTGGCTCATCGCAATACACCAGTCACTACTCTTGATGAACTGTGGCATCGTGTTGAAGCTGCATGGGCAGCTGTACCTGTACAAGCCATCCAAGCTCTGACTCAATGCACAAGCATATCGAGGTCATTTTTACAGCCAGAGGTGGTTGTTCTGGGTACTGCTTTATAAGGATCTATGCACCCAAATTGCATGAAAATGTTATCACATGTCAGTCCTAGTATAATATATTCGTTCAATGAATACCCATTCATCATCTGCATTCCTTTTTGGTGAAGCATTTTCAATGGCCTGTAGTGTACTTCAAAGATGAAAATGGTAAAATAAGCAAATAACCAGACCTGTAAATTAATAAGAAAGTATGGTACTGTCAACAACTCTTGAACTGTGGACAAATGAACTATTAGCTAGAATTTCCCTATCTTCATGGAAACACCGAAGCAAATCCACAACCCACAGCTAAGGAAATAAAAAAAAATAATAATAAATACTGTGAAAAACAAGAAAGCCAGTGGAGAAACTTATAAAATGTCCCAACCAGAAATGGTCTCAACTAAAAATGACAAACAACTTCAGACCATATATTTATAAATATGGGGAAACTGGAAAAATGCCAAAAGACTGCATAGTGACTCTTACCCATCCTGTGCACAAAAGTTGTGATGAGCATGATGTCAATAGTTGCAGAGATATCTCTCTACTGTCAGTGAGCAGGTACAAGTAACACTTTATAGCTACTTGTGAGAATATCAGATTGGATTTAGGAAGGGCAGATCTTGCTCAGAACAGAATTTCATCAAGTCCATAATCTGCCACACACTTACAAACTCTGAAGACATGGTTTTAACATTTACAGATTTTAAAAAGGCAATTGATTTCATTGACAGGGAAACACTAGACAAAGTGACTCAAGAATTTGGCATTAAATCTAAACTACCTTATTCATGCAACACTCACAGACAATGAAGCAAAAGTACAGTTTTGGTGTGAAGTATTGAAGGCACTCAAAATAAGAACAGGTGTAATGCAAGGTGACAGCCTGTCTACACTCCTCGAACTTCATCCTAGAGAAAGTAGTAAGATAATGCAAACAAAAACTGACAGAACACAAGGTAGCACCAGTAAGACTAGATGCTAAGAAAATAAATACTGAAATTCACTGTTGACCATTTGGAAATGATTATGCCATTCTAGATGAAAATCCAACAAATGTAGAAATACAAATCAGTCTCTCAAGAGAAATAGCCAACAAAGCAGCATTAAGAGATTGTATAGAAAAAAAAGCAAAATTTCTGACAAACATTAGAATGCCCCTGTAACCCTAGAAACAGATAGAGAGATAAGGAGGGTTAATGAATTTAAATATTTGGGAGAAATGATAAATGGAGAGAGCACGTGGTATAACCAGGAATTGCAGTGGATGGCAATAGAGGGAAGACAGATGAATTTGAAATAACAACAAATAACTTTATAAAAGGGCAGTCTCAATTTATTACTTTTTCGGTATATAGGCACAGAGGAAGTAAAGAGAGTGTAATATTCGAAACATTTAACTGGAAGTAGTTTATTACAGTTAAAAGAACAGTTATGCAGAAGGGGTTACCGAACCATAAGCCAGGCTTCCATAATCTAGGCAGGACTTAATTAACATTTGGTACAGCCGTAGCAGGGTAGACCAATCGGCAGCCCAGTTGTTGTGACTCAAGCAATGAAGAGCATCATGATGCCACCAGCACATTTGTTTAAGCTGCTAAATATGAGGCAGCCAAGTCAACCAGGTATCTAAAACCAATCCCAGAAACTGATGTGTCTCCACAACAGCAAGAGGTTTGTTATCAAGATAAAGCCATGGCTCAGGTTGAACAGTGTGTCACTGGCAGAAATGCTTAACGCAGGTCTTGGCAGCCAAAAACTGGAAGACATGCACTACAGCCCAAGACTGCTGCATTTTAGAAAGCACCCTGCAACTGCTGTTCAGCAGCTGCAATGCCGGTGGAGCTATAGTATAGGCAGAAGTCGTCAGCATACAAGGAAGATGAGACAGGCGTTCCCACTGCCAAAGCAAGCCCATTAACTCCTATCAAAAAGAGGCAGACACTTAATACAGATCCTTGCGGTACCCCATACTCGGGAACTTAGGAGGAACTATAGGAGGCCACAGCTTGCACACACAAGGAACGAAGTGACAGAAAATTTTGTATAAAAATCGGGAGGGGACCCCAAAAATCGGAACCATGAATTGTAGAGAAGATGTGATGTTACCATGTCATATCGTATGCCTTCCACATGTCAAAAAAGATGGTGACCCTATGCTGATGATGGGCAAAGGCCATACACATTTCAGACAACAGGAATACCAGATTATCGGTGGCAGAGCTGCCCTTACGAACCCACCCTGAGACAGAACCAGAAGGCCCTGAGAATAAAATAGCCAACTCAACCTCTGGCTTATCATGGGTTCGAGCAACTTGCAAAGAACATTGGAGAGGTTAATGGGGCAGTAGCTGTCCACCTCCAGTGGGTACTTGCCAGGTTTCAACACAGGGATTACAATGCTTTCTCGCCATTGTGATAGGAACTCACCCTCAATCCAGATATGATTGAAAAGGTCTAGGAGGCATCAATGGCAGTCCACCGAGAGGTGTTTGAGCATCTGACAGTGGATGCCATTTGGCCCGGGAGCCGTATCAGGGCAAGTGGCTAAGGCACTTTGGAATTCCCATTCACTGAATGGATCATTGAACGATTCAGGGCGGCGCGTGTGAAATGAAAGGCTCTGATGTTCCAACCTTTCCTTCAGGGAGTGGAAGGCCAGTCAGTAATTCACAGAAGCAGGAAGACATATGGCCAAACTTGCAGCACTTAAGCCACTGCATTAGGGGAGGAATATAGGGCTTGATGTCTCAGTGGTAGACCATCACCTTGACCTTCTCCAGTAATGTATCACCCTCAAAGGCCAAGATGAAGGCACCGGTAGAAATCTGATTACTGTTCAAACCCGAATGAATGCGCCACATGAAATGAACACCTTGACGTTCTTAATTGGCGTGCAGCAAGTCATCAGACTGAAAAGGTGGTCCCTATGGAAAATAATACCCAGGACCATATTTAAACTCTCATGGTGTGTTATGGTAACTGAAACATCACCAACTTGTCACAAGTAAGTAACCTTTGGGACTGGGCAGAGAATGCCATTTTTATCAATACTGACCCAGAGCACATTTTGGACAAGCCCTCCACCTCCCCAAACTTGTCCTCTAAATGCTCTATGAAGAATTTAGACTTTAGACTCCTCTTCAGCTCTCATACAAACTAGCAACCGGAGTGAATAAGTGTCACTGCCATCCTGAGACACTCCTCCCACAGTGTGACCAGGGAGGGGAATGATTTGGGATCATATTTCTGAGCATTGAATTGTGCCCAAGAATGCTTAGAGACTGCTGGTAGATGGCCACCTGCAAGAGATGATGTACCACGCTTCATTGCGGGTCATCTGCCCTGATGGCACCCACTCTGACCACGGGTCCTCCCCACGGGCGCCACTCAGCAACAGCGGGGGCCACCTGGCAGGATGGCCATTGCTTGGAGACCCAATACCCCAGGGAGATAGGCCTCTACTCCTTGGCATGTATGCGGAGTTGGCGCAGTCATCAGCAGAGTGATCCCTGTGTTGTAAGGAGGCGACAACCAACAGGGTACATGGCAGTGCCACCACAGTTGACTGGCTACTATGCTGGAATTAGGTGCAAGGAAGTCCATAGTCATCAGCTCCACAAAAAGCAACACTGCACAGTGCATGGTGGAAATTGTACCTAGGAATGTATCCTCACCCAAGAGATGGGGAACTAGCGGAACGGCAATGCGACGATGAGAAAGCTGGATAAAGGTCTCTATGCACAATGGGCACAATGCACCATGTAAGGTGCCCTTCCCCAATTGGTTCGCTAAACGGAAAATAATGGAAAAATTAAGGGTAAACACGAGAGGGGACCATCACATATAGGCCGAAGCAGTTGAGACTCCTCTTAGTCGCCTCTTATTACAGGCAGGAATACTGCAGGCCTATTCTAACCACAGGGGACCTTGAGATGAATTTGTATAGCTTTAACAATACCTGTTCCTACCAATTAATAGTAGTTGTCTCAATGGAGGATACCTAGAAATTCATGAATGTGCCAGATGCACAACATGCATTGATGGAAAGTAAATTCATCTGCATTCTTCATATGTTTGCTGAATCCTGCACAGCTTATACTGGAGGACAGGCCATTTGGGCAAGAAAATTCCTATAAATGTTTTCAACATTATTGGCATCATGTGGGAGCAATCAGAACTGGGTCAATATGCTTTTTCTTATGTATAAGTCAAACAGCTTTGACAATGCCTCAGTTACCGTCATCCATTCACCATCAAAACCAGAAGGATATCACAGTGAAGCAGACATCAGCAGTTTGGTTTGTACCGAGGGTATGAGTGATGACAGCCAGTGGTGTATTTGTTCATCTCTGTTTATTTGGTATGTTTGTCACTAGTAATTAGGGCCTTGCTGGTGTTCAAAGCCCTCCCATGACATATTCACTCCTCTGTGCCCCAAACTATTGTTGCTATGATGGTCCATCGCAAGACTGCTCGCCTCACCATCATCTTCCTGATCTTCCCTTTCTCATTGTTCCTTTTTGGAGCAATTAGTCTGTTGTTAATTTGCTTGTAGATAATTGCACATGCATCCACATGATATACAGTATGCTAGAACTCTAGTTCAAGACAAACCATGTGTGACCTGAATAATATTGTAAATCCTGTGAAGAAATTGGACATCTTTTCCCATAAAATTGTTTGTGCATGTGTACTTCACAATGTCTACATTGTACTGGGTCATACAGAAGCATGGTATTGGTAAGTAAAGTAATAGTATGGCACTTGTGACCGATGAGACCCATTGGAATATAATAAAGTATTTTGTTGCAACATTTTCCTTACTGAGGCCAGCGACTGAATGATACTGTGAATCATTGGTTTCACTGTTTCTATTCTTTACCATGATGTTCTGGTTGTGTTCAACAAGCTATATAAAAGTGAAAATCCATCCTATGTCTACATCAGTAATTGCACTTCAACATTGGTCTCGGACTGATGACTAGAAACTTGGTGGCTTGTTGGATGAGTCATCTCAAGCTGTATCAAAGGGATGAAAGTGTATAGTTATGGAGACAACCTCACGAATCCATACGCTACATGACAGGAGGTGGAACCTCTGTAATGGTGTGGGGCATGTGCAATTTGAGTGATATTGGACTCCTGATATGGAAATGCCACGTAGCTAGGACCTTCCATCATGTAGACAGGTAGCCTGGTGCAAGTCTTGCGAGTTGACACCACTTTGGAGACTTGTGTTTTGATGGGGACGAAATTATGAACATAAGGTCAACACAACATCCAGTCCCTGAGCAGAGAAAATCCTCGACGCAGCCAGGAATCAAACCCGGGCCATTAGGTATGATACTCTGTTGAACTGACCACTTAGCAACCAGGGACGGACACCCCTAATATGTCTAGATATGATGTTCTTAAGAATCCTGGCTGATCACTTGCATCCAATTATATCCATTGTGCATTGTGCATTCCAACAGACTACAGCGATTCCAGCAGGTAAGTGCGACACTCCACACATCCGGAATTGCTGCCAAGTGATTCTGGAAACACTCTTTTGAGTTTAAACACTTACTCTGGCCACCTCATGTGTGTGCGAATCTCATGGGTGCACAACAGCAAGGTCGTCATGATAAAAAGTGTTACAGGTGCCTTTTTTGCAAGGACACAGTTTCCCAAAAATACAGAATATATAATGACTAAAATTAAATTGGGTTTGATTGGTTAAGTCACACAGTAGAACAACACAGCAACAAGAAAAAGGAATGGCTGTAGTTTCCCCATGATTTCAGCTGTTCATGGTACCAGCACATCAAGGCCATATACACAAATGTTACAAGAAGAAACTAGTGTTACAGGCAGTTGCCACTACAACTACTACCCCACCACCACCACCACCACCACCACGCAATACCTCTGGCTGCTCAGGCCAGACCAACATATTAAACAGAACTAACAATTGATAGTGGAGCAGAGCAGGTAAAGGGACAGCCCAGAACAGGTTGAAGAGGAGGAAACAGTGCAACTTAGCGGTGTGTGCAGGGACTAGATGTGGCGGATGAGGCTATCTGGTGTAGATTTGTGAGAGTGAGAGGGAGGGAGGGGGGGAAGGAAAGAAAACGGAGCAGAAAGTAAAGGAGCACATAAAAGGCGAAGGGACTGGTTGGTTCACTTGCAGAGAGCCATGCACAGTGCGGATGTGGCTTGGGAGGAGATGATAGGACAGTGGGGAAAGGGTGGGATGGGGCTGTTTGGAAGAAGGGGGACAATAGGTTACTGTAGGTTGAGGCAGGGATGGTTTCAGGAGCAGGGAATGTGTTTTTAAGAACAACTCCAGTCTTCAGAGTTCAGAAAAGCTGGTGGTGTATGTGACAACACAGATTGCCTTTGTTGTGAATCAGCCATTGAAATTGGGCACATTATGTGTAGCTCCATGTTGTGCAGGGTGTTCCACGTTCCTGTAGTAGGCCATGTGTCACATTTACAATGAGCAGCAATCTATCTCTTCTGTAACTGTCGACATTATAAAGTAAGGATCTTAGAGGCCAGTACATTCTGACTCTTTAATTTAAAAATTCACAGCAATCCTCCTATGGTACTAGCCAGTCAATTTCTCTCTCTCTTTGATGGGCAGAAAAGGTGAATTTATGAACTTCATAGCTTTTCCAGTGTAAGTAACAGAATTATTCATCATGTGGCCCTTACTTAATGAATACTAAATTCAGTTAGAATTTACAGAGGAAAATAATGATGCAAGCAATAAATAAATAAATAAATAAAAATAAAGGTTCCATGTCAAGTTGATAATGCAATGTTCAACTTCATTTTACAGGTCATCCTCATTATCAGGACAAATGAAGTTGCTGTATCTTCAGAACATAAAGCAATAAATCTTTAAATTTCCTACTCCTCTCACTTGGGTACCATTAGGTTCTGGTTGGTTTTCCAAGCACGTTCTCTCATAAAGTCTAGGTGTTTTGATTCTGTGCTTCACACATATTTTGGATTTTGCTGCAAACCATATGAGTTTGCTGATGTTCCCTTTTATACAAAAAAAAGACTTCAAAATAACTTTTGTCCTCTATTTTGAGCCGTGCGCTGTAGTGGTTTACTTTTTCATTTTTTGCTATGGTTGTGGAGTAGATAAATTACCATGCAATGCTCTAGTATGTGTACTAGACACTGTGGACATTTATCTGTCATTCTTTGGTAGGTCTGGGAGATTACCTGGGAGTATCACTGCTACAACCCTGTGACTCTGGCTAAAAATGGGGGTGAGATGCAAATACAAGAACTCCACAAGAGAGTTTTCTTCGACTCTCTCATCTCCATTCTCCACAATCCTACCTACACATCATGGCCCTGTTAGGCTGAGCAACCCAGTGGAAGGTTGGGTAACAAACCCCAGCAGTAAACTGGGTCAGCAAGCTGACAAGATGTGGAGCACGGTGGAAGGCAATGGGAAACCACTACCAGAATTATTTCCCTAGATATTCATGGGATGGACCTCTTTGTACAATATTCCAGAGGTAAAGCTCCCCCTCAATTGCTTCTCCAGGAGGCGAATACAACAAGGAGTCCAGAGATTAGGGCAAATGGAAAAAGGAAGGAAGGAAAAGAAGGAAGACTTATTTGGGATTTGTAGTTGGAATGTTTTAACCCTTCTCCGGGAAGGGGAAATTAGAAAACGCCAAACACGAAATGACAAGAAACAAATTGGATGTACTCTGAATGTGTGAGGTGAGATGGGGTGGTTGTGGAAAACTAGAAAGTGTTGACTTCTGATTGTACTATTCAGGTGAAGATAAAAATGGAATGAATGAGGTTGAAATTTTGACAGGTGGAGGACTGGAGGACAAGGTTATCGAGGTTGAGTATGTTAGTGGAAGAATATTGATGATGAGACTGAAAGAGAAAAAGAAAGACTTAGTAATCATCCAGGTCTACATGCCAACAAGTAATCATTCAGATGAGGAGGTAGAAGAATGTTGTGAAATGATAGAGAACTTAGCAGAGAGGGAAAAGAAATGCATATCTTGTTATAATGGGTGATTGGAATGCAGTAGTTGGTGATGGACCAGAAGAAGCAGCTTTGGGAAAATTTGGACTGGGTGAAAGAAATGAGAGAGGGCAAAGATTTTTGGATTACTGAAATGAAAATTTCATGGTATTTTGAAATACTCTATTTGGTAACCACAATAGATGACAGTATACTTGGATATCTCGATTTGACAACAAAAGATATCAAATTGATCCCCTATCCAGGGGCAGATATTTATTCAGATCATATATTAGTAATAGCTGACGTTCTAGTTTAATTGAAAAGAACCTGGGAAGGACAGAAGAGAGAGCACATTAACTTTGAGAAACAAAGACAAAGGCAATTTTGAAAAATTAGAGAATGCATATTGTGAAATCATAATGAAGGGTCAGAAAATTGAATGTACAGAAGGAAGGCAGGATCATTTTAAAAATGGAATCAAAAATGCACCTAGGGAAATGCTGTGAGTCAAGGAGAGGAAAATAATAAAGAAAGAAAGAATGGGTACCACCAGGTATGTAACCAAGATCGATGATCGCAGGAAATAGAATACTTTAAACACAGAAGAAGGGAAGTGCAACTACAGGAGATTAAATAATAAAGTAAGAAGGGGGGCAGAAAAAGCAAAGGACAAACGGCTGACAGGAGAGTGTGACAAGGTAGTGAAATTAGAGAAAGAAGGAACATATAATTTCATGTACAAAGAAGCAATGGATTTGACATTCAGGGAAAAAGAGAAACAACAATGGACTAAAGGAAGTAGAGGTAAAATGGTGAGTGAACCCCAAGAAATAATGATAAGATGGGAAGAATATATAAAATGGCTATATGCTGTAAACAGCTGACCAAGTGAAGAAGATCTTGGGATAGAAAAAGAAGAAGCTAAAGTTGCAGATGATGGCAAAGGAAATGCAATACTAACTAGCAAGATTGAAGAATCTATAGAGTAATTGGAGAAAGAGGGGAAAAGGGAGTTGATTGAATTGTGTACTCAAATATTCATAACAGGAAAATAGCCAATGGACTTTACAGAAAGAAATCTTAATACCCGTAGAAAAGAAAAAGTACAGCAAAAAGTGTGAGAAACATTGAACAATGTGCCTGATATCACATGCAGCTGAAGTCTTGCTGAGGACGCTCAATACAAAGCTATGTGGACAGCTGAATTGTGTACTAGGAGGGTGATAGGGGAAAGGTGCATGGAGAAGAAAAGGAAGGTGTATGTTGTGTTCATTGATCTTGAGAAGCCTTTTGACACTGTCAGATGGGACAAACTGATGGAAATCTTAAGGAAACATGGAGCTGAATAGATGGATAGATGGCTAATTGAAATCTATATTTGAACCAGAGAGCAAGAGTAAAAGTAGGTGTGATGAATGAAGAAATTCAACTGGGAAGAGGTGTAAGACTAGGTGGTTGTTTATCACAAACACTCTTCAGTATATATCAGAAGGAAATTATTAGTGAAAGTTTTGATGGAAGGGAAGGAGTTTATATAAGGGGTCAGAGAGTGGAGTGTATAAGATTTGCAGACGACATGGTTGTGATTGCAAATAGTGCAAGAGAGATAGAACAAATGTTATATGATTTAAACACAAAATTAGAGGAATATCAAATGAAGATTAACAAGAAGAAAACAAGAAGCATGGTAATTGGAGAAAAGGGGACAAAACGCTTTATGAAAATAGGGGGAGAGGAAACAGAGCAAGTGAATAACTTCAATTACTTGGAAACTGTAATAATGGATTATATGTATTGCTCAACAGAAATTAGGAAAAGAATTGCAATGGCAAAAGAAGGATTCAAGAGGAAACAAATTGCTTTGTGGACCACTAAACGAAGATCTGAGGAAAAGACTTGCCAAATGTCACATCTGGAGCGTTGCACTATATGGTGCAGAGACCTCGACATAGAGGAAGGAAGATGAAATAAGATTGGAGGCACTAGACATGTGGATATGGAGAATAAAGGAAAAGTGAACTGGGAAGACCGAGTAAGGAATGAAGAAGTATTAAGGAGAGTTGGAGAAGAAATCAACGTGTTCAAAGTCAGCTGAAAGAGAAAACGGAACTGGATTGGACATTGTTTGAGGAGGGACTGTTTGTTGAAGGAAGGAATAGAAGGAATGGTGGAGGGAACAAGGGGAAGAGGAAAAAGAGGATATCAAATGCTGGACAATATCAAAGGAGGCAAATATTCAGAAATAAAAAGACTGGCTATGGACAGACAATAGTGGAAGAGGCTTAATCCATGACAAGAGCTGCTGTAAGGCAGAATACCATACTACTACTACTACTACCACTACTACTTTGGTAGTGTTCCCTGCGTGATTCTAATCAGTGCCGCCTACATTTGATCAATAGCTTAGGGAGAACTGTCAATTGCTGAATCATCCCTTGATAAGTTTGATGCCTCATGGCTGAAATCTGTTTCAATATGACACTCAGTAAAAACTGAAGGTGCAAATATAGACTTGCGAATCACTTAAAGATTGGAAGGAAAGATTCCTGTTTCTTTGAAACAGCAGTCAGCCTCATTTGTGTCATTTCTTTCAGCCAGGCACTTAAAAATATCACATCTGTAACTCTCAGCTTTTTCAGATGTCCAGTAATTAGGTCAGCAACATCCCAGAATATTCAGATGTTTTGGGAACACATTTAACAATTGGCATACATTCACATTTAATTCCTTTATAGGCAATAGAATATTTTGTTTTCTTAAGCAGTAGCAACAATACCAAGCATCCAGATGTGATTTAGCTCCATCAAGAATGAAGAAGGTTTTGCTGGCTGTCATTGAGCTGTCATCACGGAACTTTTAATGCTTTTCATCTTTACACAGCTTTCCTCTGAACAGAATTATGGGTGGGATGCTTGCAATTACAGCATCTCAACATTTGATTATTGTTACATTCTCTCCATGATCACCAGCAATAGTCTGAACTCTCTTTGTCTCTGAAAAAGGGTCAAGTGGCAATCCACCTTATCCACATTAAATATATTTTAGTGTTTACCAAGAAAATCCTTTATTTAATTTGCAACTTGTGCCAACTTTTTGGCAATATCAGTGAAAGAAACATTCGCAAACATGTCCTGCAGGCTAGTTAATTTATCGTTTTGAATGTTATTTAAAAATTATTCATTTAGCAAAAGCTAAACAATCTGCTAAAAGATATGACCTCATTCCAAGGTTTATATTATGGGTCTACCCATATTAACCTCCTAATGAGCTGTTCACAGGTGTCAGCTAGTGTCAATAACAATGTTTAATTATGGCAGAGCACAATATGAAGAAATCCTCAGTAAAAGAAACATAATTCTTCATATTACAATGAAGCATTGGGGTCTTATTAGAGATCTACATTCAAACAATGAAATTTCAGGGTGGGATGTAATGGTATGAGAGTGGTCTCAGTTGCCTGAGACTGCTGTGAGGGTGTTGTGCCAATGCCTGTGACAAGGATTCGTTAAATGGTGGATCTGACTTGAGTACATCAAAAGTACCATTAGGTTGCCCATCACTTAACTGCCACCATTTAATGATGATGTAATTCAGTAATGGCATTTTTATGACATTTTTGAGTCTTGTGGTAAATAATGAGGAATTACAGGGCAATGCTAAGTATTATCATTTGCTTAGTTAAGTAACGTGTGGCCCACAATGCAACTGCTCATCTTCTAGGGACTAGCACTTATTTTCATGTGGCCTTTAATATGGTTTGCAACAGATACAAAAAGACTCAATTTCTTGCATCAACACATGGGAAGAAACTTAGCACTCCCATCAATGACAAGGGCATGTGCAAGTGAACTTCATGCACTGCTTAACAAGGCTCCAAACAATTGTGCATGCACTGGTGGCATTACAAGTAGATGCATCCCTGCAAGGCATGATTATGTTACAGCCCCTGAAAGAAAAAGTTGACCAACCTGTAAGAACAAAATCTGAAGCCAGTTTGAGTCCCAATAGCTCCCTGTCATCTGAAGAGAGTGTGCTTTTCTTAAAAATAAATGAGAATCATTGCAAATCTCAAGACTACAGTACCACCATGGCACAGCACACCTGGGAACAAACAGACATCTCCCTCCAATGCCAAGCACCTAGGTCATGGGAGACAAATCTAAGTTGCTATTAGAAGGCAAGGATTGCCTCCATAGGAAGTGATCATCCTGTGCTTCAGTAAATGTTAGGGCAGTAATAAATGCTAGAGCACATTTCATCAATGTGTTCAGTAATATTATGCTTTGCAAAAAGTTACACTGATGCTCAAACCTCCTTGAACAGATTCTTGGAGACAGAAGAATTAAATCCTGTTGTAATGATGAGAAGAGCAGCAATGCAAAAGCACACTTTGTTAAACACACAAATATAGATTCCACAGGCAGGTTCATTGTTTGTCTTCTGTTTTGCGAAGAGATGAGTCAGTACTGAATTCTTTTTACACTGAAGCAAAATGCTTCTCACAGACTGAACAGAATCTAGTGTGACAACAAAAGTTTAAAGAAATCTATGCAGAGTTTATGAGGGGGTACAAAGACTTAGGAACCAGTAGTCATTACAGATGCAGTTTCGTGTTACAATGCACATAGTACTGTCTCTAAGGAAGCCAGCTCAACTACTGAATGAGAGTAGTGTTTGATTTTTCTACCATATTGAACATGGATTGGTAGCTAAACAGTTTGCTAATGACAGGACCAATCATTCAACAGGCTTTGTAATCCATAACTTTGTGTTTCTGCATGCACTGCATTGCCTTTACACCAGATATGGAGAAGACATATTGAAAAGTTCTGGTAGCAGGTGAAGATCATGCTTACCAAAAAATATTAAGGAAGAGTGATATGTGCAACACTTCAGGAATACCAATTGAAGACAGTCACATGACAAACTGCTTGTGCAACCTTTCTTGCAGCATGGTGTCTGTTACAACCAGCTTACAAATAGAGTGACCACAGTGAAGCAGCAAACATTATCATTAAATGTTTCTCTGTGGACAATCCTAGGTTGTGATACAGTAGGGGCAGCAATCAAGCTCCAGCAAGATCTCACAAGGATA
This sequence comes from Schistocerca serialis cubense, assembly GCF_023864345.2. Lineage (NCBI taxonomy): Eukaryota > Metazoa > Arthropoda > Insecta > Orthoptera > Acrididae > Schistocerca > Schistocerca serialis. The sequence goes on along the minus strand of NC_064641.1, from coordinate 963,295,613 downwards.
TTTATGGAAGGTGGATCTTCACTATGGAAATTGTGCAGCAACAGTGTGAAACTACTCGAAAATATCCCCTCAGTGGAGCAAGAAACACAACTACCTCTACGGCTTGTCAACAATGAGGATGTTAACACACTAGGCTTACTCTAGCTTCCAGCATCTTGTGAACAGTGTCAAACCAGCCCCTGATGTCTACAGCATCACAAAATGCACTGTATTGTCTGTCACATCATCCAATTTTTATTCATTTGGATTAATTAGGCCCATTGTGACCACATGCAAAATATTTTACAATGACCATGGCAATGTGAGTTATTGTGGCACAAGCCCTCACCTTAAGAGTTGCACTCGTTGTGGCAGACACTATACAGTGTAATTTGTATGACAGACAGCAATTGTATTGATTATAGAATCATTGCTGGAGGGACACCTTTCGGCATAAAGAAGTCAATACAAGAACTGGTGGATTGTCAAAAGAATCATCATTTGATTCTGTTTCATGTACCAGAGACCTATCTGAATATTACATAGCTACAAAGTTACTTTTACATTACACTACACAAGCTGTGATACATGAGCTTAAAACATGAAGTCAGTTTTACTGAATTACTAAGCAATATGTGGGTGAAACTCTTGATACCTAGAGACAATAAGACCTATTTACAAAATGCGTGTGATATTGATTTAAAAAACCAGTGAAGTTATTTTAAGATGATTTTAGGAAGTTCGTCCGGCCACAATTGTAGCAAGAGGAGTGGCTCTTCTATCATTTTAGAAAGGTACTTAGATGTGTAATTGCTATACATATAAATAATTTTGTAAACTGTAAGTGATAATTGGCATTTTAATAAATACTAAATGTCGTGGCACACACAGCCACAAAAACACAAAAATCAGCTACTGCAGCAGAATTAAGTGCAGCTGCAACTTAGTGCCGGCACCTTCCACCAACTGGCGCTCGATACGCTCCCGCCAAACATTCAATCAGCCGCCAACCATGCATGCACACGAGTCTTTTTCCGGCACGGATGGTCACACTATGATATGACCATCTACCAGTCAGGTATCGCCAACGGCTGCCATTCATCACTCTGGAATCAGCGGAGGAAGACTGGAGCTGCTGGGTTAAATAGCTGAAAGAAAGGGAAACCCGGCCCAGACTGCTGCCTGGAAGATACTTCAACGCAGCTGGAACATCCAGGTGCCACATCTTCACTATGCCAGCCATTGACCCTGGACTCTGCGCCCCTGTACTTCCTCGGCATCTGCCAGGAAACATCGTGAGAAAACCCCAACAAAGAAATGTAAATTCAGTTCAGTTGCTAATATTTCGATTCAATAAGGTGGCATATTCTTTGGCTTGTCATAAAATTTTGGTAGCAGAAAAAGCCTTTTGTTTTTGAAGAAAGTTTATGTTTCTGTAAAATTAAGCGGTGGCCTAGCTCCTTCTAATAATTTTTTTTTTTTTCACACATGGGTGTTAATCTGTGTATATAACACAAACTGTGATATAACCTATTACTTTGGTAATGTTATGTATTTCACAATGTGTATGGTATGCATGAATGATGGTGGCTACCATGAAGTTACTTTTTAGTTCAAATAAAGGATTTACACTTTTATATGGCTTAGGATTTCTCTCTCTCTTGTGCGTGAGATCTGGTGCAGGTGAATGCTGCATTTCTGTAGGGTTTGACAACAAGAGCTGCTTTATCATGCTTCACTGTACCTGCTGATTTGAGTTGTTTATTCCATGCTGTCTCATTCTGGTTCAGTGATATGCCGTGCCCTTAGATCTGTGAGCACTGTGAAAACTGCCATTACATCAATAGAATGAAGATGAAGTTGAGTGTCATTCAGATACTGTATACAATGTACAATCTTTAGTTATTAAGGGGAGTTTCTCTTCTAAATGAAGAGTCTGTATTCTTTGTTAAACATTTTTGATTGTTCAACAGAGAATTTAGACTTGAGGTAACATTTCAGTTACCAGTGCAGAAGAAGTTGCAAAGGTTGTTGGGTGAGGATACCAACTGGAGTGCAGGACATAATGATACCAAAGTCATAGTAAATAGGGTGTGTAGAAAGGAGTTTACTTCATTAAGAAAGTTGGAAGTGTGCAGGCAGTACACAAAATGAGGAACTGTTGTAGTGGCTGAAACCCCTGGGCAGATGAAAATTGTGATCACCCTGGAAAGAGGCCAGGAAGGAGTGTGGTGTTAATTATATGCTACAAAATCTAACTTTCTTGCTACTGGTGAAACTCACATTTGCTCTGCCAGTCTCTGATGTGCTCGATGAAGTTCCTCTCCCCTCCGCTCTTAGCAGAAGAGGTTCCTGATGAGGTCCTGATGGACAGAAAAAGAAATTTTGAGTTAATATAACGAACATTTTTTCTGCAAAAGTAAAACAACCAAATAAAATAATATTGTTTCAACATGAAATGAAAGAGAACGGAATCATTTATTTAAGACATTTCAAATTCCTACTGATAAGTGAACGATGAGCATCTAATCTACTCAATTATGCACAAGAATCAACATTACTAACAAAGTTCCAGGAAGTCAGAACTTTACTCTGGTTGGAGGATGGCTATCTGAAGACCTTCAAGGGCAAACAAATATTTACCGTCAGCATTACAAATAATTACTGAACAAATTTTAAAATTTGAAATCCTGTAGTAATCTGCCTATTAAAACATACAACCTTATGTTACAGAGTTAACTCACTGTGGCAAGTTCTACAGTTACAAACCGTGAGTAAGACTGTATATGCAGCCACACTCACTGCAGGCATATACTCACAATATATTAATCCAGTCTTTTGCAAACAGAGAACTTAGTGACTAGCAAAAAGCTTCACGCACAATTTCAAACAATCATGAATTTTTCTCAGGAATACCCAACACAAAGTTATAGGAAAAATGTTTATCGCTTACAGCATTTTTGCTGTTCATGCAGTAAAACTGCCACACCAAACACCTACAATGTAACTCTCCTTTCTTTAATTACAGATGAGTACATGCAGTTAGGAGAATGAGTGGCAAATGGGTGGGGTATTTCTCAGCTGGATTCTTTGTAGAGGTGGGGCAGCAAGAACAGCTGATGGTTATGGCAACATGACGGAGTAGGAGACATAATAGGATTGAGGTGCAAGTGGGTGATGGATTTTAAGGCAGCAGCCAGATGCTACATCTTTATACCACACAACAGAGGGCTGTCTGTTGCTGCCATGTTACGGAGCTTGAAACCCAAACTCAGTGCATATCATCTTGCATGTGACAGCCACTGATTAGTGTCCATCTACGAGCCATGTGACATTGGACAACTTTCCAGTATTCCTCCAATACTCAGCCTTTATAGGTCACTCTACAGTGGAGCACCACCCAATCTAAGTTCCAGACATGACATCAGTTATCTACTTCGGAGTGTCGTGACTATTCCTAGAAGTGCAGAACACAATATTGGTATTTCAAGTGCAGCCTATACTGATGGTGCCTACAGCAGTGTTTGTCAGTTGTTAAAAGACAGAGTGCGGGAATGTAAGCTTCAACAATAGTTCTCATAATAGTGCCAATCTCTTAGTGGGTCAGGACAATGTCTACCTTGCCTTCACTCGAAAGCTGTTTCATTTGCTGCATGTTACCATGTACAATGTGTGTTGCAATGAAGCTCTATTCTTCTCGGCTACTCAGGAATATCTCTCTTCTTGTGCATTTTTCTTTACTTTTCTGTCTCTGAAAATATATTACCAGTGTATTGTATTCTGCCAGGTAGGCTACTTACATGCGTTCATATGCTTCCACACAAAGCTTGCATGGATTTGCTCCAAGTTTAAAAAACATTGCTTTATTTCCATTTGGTTGCAGATGACTATACACTTTTGCTCTCTCATGTTCTGCGATTCTGTGCTTCATTCTTACCTGTTTTATCTTGTGCCTTTCTTGTGCCACTTAATCCCTTCATTCAGGTATCTTTCTGCCTGTGTCATTCCACCACATAATCCCTGCTTCAAGATGTCCTGGCCTGATTACTGTATTTTTCTTCCAGGTCTGGACCTCCTGGATGGCACTGCCATCTCCTCCATGGGGATAACAGTTTTCAAAGTTGTTGCTGCTGTTATAGTCACGACCTTTCCTCTGAGTACAGCACACAACATTCGACTCTAGGATATCACCAGTGCACCTTGCAATGCTCAACTTGCACCTTCAGGAATGATTCTCATTAGTGACAACCCTACAGCCTGTTGGGACTATTTATATGTTGATTTCATTATGAAGCTGTTTCACTTGCTGAGTATTATCATGTACGTTCTGTGTTACAATGAAGTTCTAATGTTCATGGCTACCTGAGCACATTTCTCTTCTTGTGCATGGATCATCCACAACTGGTGGTACATAGGCCCATGATTGTGGGTGACAGGTTGGGCAAGGGAGTTCCCTGTATCATAAGGTAGATCATGGATATCTTATTTCTGCTGATTGGATTCTTCATAACCCTCTACCCATTATTCAAGTGACTGCTCCATAAAGGACTGTCAATACTGATGCAATTCCAAGAAACTGTCAAGACATACAAGACAAAATAATGGAAAAATACAATTGTCTCCACTACACCATCTCATAAGAAGAAAGAAAAATAGTACTTTGGAGTACAGTACCGGTACATTTGTGAGGGCTAATCTAAAACTACAGTCAGGATTTTCACATGGTTTTCATTAATAGATACATGGGTCGGTTTTTATAGCCTCTTACTGCAATGCCAGATATGTCCAGCCACAGATACTTAGTGTTAGCTGTGAGAAATGTAGAAACAATTTTGGATGTAAAGAAATTTTAATGAGAGTGTTAATTTTTCTGGACAGTCTAGTTACAAGACACAGACAAAAGTTCCCTTCCAGAATAAGTTGGTAGTGAACATATACATCCAAAACACTATGTGTAGCAAATAATGTAGTATAATATCTTCACTGACTTTGCCACCCACAAAGATGTGAAAGATTAGTAGCTCCTTCCACAAAACATACTGTGCTCAGTTCTGTAGAAATAAAGCAGTAATACACATTTCTAACACCAACTGTCAGCCTCTGTGGGCACATAGTATTACAACTCAACAACACATCGCAGTAACACACAGAAATTGGACATTCCTTCAGACGTGGGGACTCTGAAACAAACATTCTGGCAGGTTCCTTAACTCCATAGGTTCACAGACGGGTTAAGGGAGCCTCTGAAAATCTTAGTAGCAAATATTTCATAGTGTAGTGCTGAATTTATTAGCTACAGCTTGTGATAAACTACATTCACACCCCAATATTTCATTTAAGTTTCTACCCTAATAGGTCGTACAAAAATGTTTAGTTTAGAAATTCAAATCATCCTCAATGAATGAAAAACGAGTACGTAGAATATATTTTTCTTTCGAGAGCAAACATCAAATGGAATACTTGCATTTGTTAATATTTTTTATTGAAAAATCATGAAAATGAAGGTATGAAATGACATGAAATAGTGCTTGGTAGTGGAGAGTTAATGCTTTCTCTTCATCTGTAGAATAGCCAACTTGCATTGGAGCTCTCATGTTACTTGATGCGATATTATTTCTTGGTCAAAGAGGCTTGGCATGCAAAGGTTCAGCTTAGGAAATTGCAGATACAAACAAAGAAAATCTCCTGTGAATATTAGTACTCTTATTTCTACAATAATCCAATACTTAAGGAAGGTCAGGTACCAACAAGTGTATGGAAAGTGTTTACATGTGCATTATCTGATATGTGATGCTCACAATGAAATTACTTCTAGTTGTCATGTCAATGGTGCCATAATGGAACAGAGAAAATAAAATATATTTCTCAATTACTGTTGCTGCCACTCCTGATTCAAATTACACTGAAAAGCAACATTCACCCTGCATTACATTTATTGTGATAAGGAGAGTGATAAATGTCAAACACTTGACTGATTTTTGGAATTTGTAGATTGTAATCATAAAACAAGAATTGCTATTCCACACATATTTCAATGAACACTTGTGATCGGTCAATTCCTACTAATGAATGTCACAGACGTGATTGTTTTGTTTTGTTTTAGGATGTTTAAACACTCAAGGTTATAAGCACCCATGTCAAAACTATGGAACACAAAAACAGAGGAGTTGAGCTACTGAACATCAATCCCAAATGACATAGAACAAGACAGCTAAAAGCATGGGCATCGAGAAAGGGCTACCGAAGGCACCATACAGAAACGGAGGACCTTCACCATTACTTTTATGTTCCTGTTTGGGTTTGATATCAATCATTCAAAAATTGAAATTCCATCAGGACATGGGAGACAACTAAAACATGGGAAAATACGTACATAGCAGTGGGGGAGAAACACTTGTCAGATGATGATGGCAAAAAAGGCAGTTGCCAATGTGAGAAGTAGGAAAGCTAGAGATTGCAAATCAGGAGATGAAAGGAACAGATTAGATGCCCTTGGATTGTGTGATATGAGATGGGGAGAAAATGATCTTTTACTCAGGGACTGGGGGGGTAATCAAGAGTGATGAAAATGGAATAGGAATATTGATAGGACAAAAGGTGAAAAATAGCGTAATGAAGGTATAACATATTGATGGAGGACTGATGATGATAAGATTGAAGGGTAGTTCAAAAGATTTGGTGTTAATACAGGTATATAGTCCAACCAGCCAGCATTAGATGCAGTTGAAGAAAATTATGAGGAAATATAAGAACTCCTTGATAAAGAAAATAGGAATTCCTGCCTCATCCTAATGGAGGACTGGAATGCAGTGGTTGGTAAAGGAAGAGACGAAGATACAGTAGGAAAATTTGAATTAGCAATAAGAAATGAGAGGTGAGTGAGAGAAACTGAAGATGCAAGGGAAAAATGGATGACACAGAAATGCAAGAAAATAGGGAAAATGGAGAAAGAGAGAATTATGAAATGTCTAGGCTGGCTAGTGAGAGAGGTTTTTAACATAAGAGAAAGTGGAATAAGATGGAAAGAGCAGATGGCACTCTAGCAGAAGAAACACAGGAGGCTTTGAACATATGGCAAGAATATATTGATTGTCTGTATAAGGGGGATGAAATACAAAATGAAATACTGTTTATGTAGAAGGTGAGAGTTTGATGGCTTGATGCACAGCTGGACAGGGGATGGGGATGCTACCTTGAAACAGGGCGATTGCACAACCTGATAGCTGAATTTAATGTCTCATGTTTGCATGGCCATGTCCTTCACGGATTGAGGGGTAAAAAGAACAAACTATAGGTGCCAGATGGGAGATTGCACAGTTTGTGATTAGCCAAGAACTTGTAAGCAACTGCGTAAGACACATTTTCCTTTACCCGGATCTCCCAGACAGCTCACTCATCACGATACATGGGACAATCTAGAGAGGAGATGTCATGGTCACCATTGCAGTTTATGCAGTGGGGAGAAGTGGTGGCCAATCGCCCTTGTGAACATCCCTACCAAAGGTTACACATTTGGCTGGCTGATGGACAGCTATGATATCTTGATCAGAGAGGTACGACTGGATTTCAGCCTCCGTCAGACGACTGAGCAGCCTAGTGTAAATAGCACTAAGGGAAGAATTCAGAGTTCTATGGGCCTGTACATTAACAGGATAGATGTGGAGAAATGAGGCAGAAGCAATTGTTGTGCTTAAAATCAGAATTAGTCTCTAAAAGCAAAGTGCCATTCCATAGATGAGAGCAGGATTCACAGGGTCAACAACTGCATAAACATCCTTGTGAATAATGAACAGATCTACCATCTTCACTATGTGAGACCACGAGGTACCGTGGTGCAGCTGGAAAGATCCTTGAATCATTAGCCTCATTCTGTCTAGGTTTTTGTATACACTGAGTGTGAAGATGACTGGCTCATTGTGACAAAATCCTGAATGATTGATAGCGTCTTCAATGGCACGCTCCATCGAACTGGGGGCCACCTTCACAAGGGAGCACACCCGCCTTAGGTGATTGGTCACACCTCAGGTCACACCTCCCGAACATGTTACAGATGGACCAATCAGCAATTTGGGAAGGTTGTAGCTCAGGCAATCACCCCTCATTGGGTCTGGCCTGTACCAGGGTTTATGTGCGAACCCTGCCTGTCGACCTGGGAATTATGCAGTACCCAGTACACCTGTTACATGTCAGATGCATGTCATGGCCATCAGGAGCACACAAGGAGGAAGAAGAAAAAGATTAACCTCAAAAGCCAAAGCAGAGTAACGAGAGGAGGAGGGAAACGAAGAAAGGGAAATGAAATGAAAAACAGTGGTGAGAAGGTTCTCATGTCAGCAACATGCAGTGTGGAATATTCCCAGTAACACCAAGTAATGTTCCCCAAGGGACGGTGCAAAGAACAGCAAGATGATTGACATGCAGAACAGAAGGGAAAAAGACACTGCTAAGGCTGGGGTCCTGTGGTAGTAAAATACAAACCCGCCAAAGGGTGGCGAGCCCCCTGGTGTGGAAGACATGGTTATGGCAAGGGAAGTACCATTAGATGATTGCATGAAGTTGCTCTGACATTTTCATCAGTGAAATCCTCTTGTGAAATTTTCTCCATGTGCTTTTCTTAACCTTATGTTGCTGAGTGAGTGTTGCCATTACCATATACTTCATTTGGAGAGAGTTGACATTTAAAAACAGTTCCGTAGCTGTTCACATTATTAGGGAATTCTGAAACACTATATGCCACATCTGATACCCATGGAATTCTCAGTTTGGCACTGCAATGCCAATCGATGCTCCCTTAAGTACACTTGCCATTGCTGTTTAAACTCTCAGTAAGTTAAATTTGTCAGCTGAAACATCTTGTGGTATGGGGTGTTCCATGTGAGATCATGCCATCTGTTTAGCTACAGTTGTCAGCGTCAACAGAGTGCAGAAGCTAATTACTAGAAGCTCGAAACGTTACCATTGATGTTGAGGTTACAAACTCAGACCTTATTAAGTGAATTTCACTATCTTTGTGGAAACTTGGGCACCATTCCCCATGATCTAAAGTTGTTGCGAGTGCAATTCCTATCAATCCTGAATTACATTAGGTGTGCATTAAGGAAAGCAAATTATTTCTTGCTGAAACCAGAAACTGATTTATTCAAGTTAAATATAATTTATGTCATTATTGACAATCTTACCTGAACCCAATTTGAGACAGTGAAAACTGTAGACGAAACATTTCCTGGATACACTACTTTCCACACCCATTTATTATTATTATTATTATTATTAGATTCAGATTCAGATTCTTTATTAGACATTCAGCATTGTTACATGCAATAGACTTCATCAGTTCACTTAACCTATTAATTTTACAAAAAAAAATTTTACACATTTAAGTTGATATTAGGCGTTTCTAAAAATTCTTCTAATGAATAGAATGGATTGGTTAACAAGAAGTTATGAACATTGTCTTTAAATAATTTGTCAGGCTTGATTGACCCATTTTTAGACAATTTGTTATATATTTTAATTGCCATTTACTTGTGACTATTGTTAGTTTTAGCTAATCTATTTTGTGGCAACAGCAGAGAAGTACACGTTCTTGTATAGTAGCCATGTCTTTCATTTGTTACACTTCAATTAGGTAGTTCAGCAAGTATGTAGTTAACACTGTCAAGAATATATAAATTAATTACTGTTAAAATTCTATATTTAGTGAACAATGGTTTACAATGTGTTCTATTATCGACCTTAGCCATTACTCTGATTGCTTTCTTCTGGATCACCATAATTTCATTTATTTTTCTGCTGTTTCCTCAGAGTATTAACCCATACCTTAAAACAGATTGAAAAAAGGCAAAGTACGCTGTCCTTACATACTCAAATGTCACACAACACATCGGTCTCTTCAACAAATATATAACTCTTGACAACCTAACCACTATGTGATCAACATGAGAGTTCCATGTTAGACTGTTGTCAAGTACAATACCTAAAAACTTTGCCTTTTGTTTTTCTATTTTTGTAGTCTTTGATAGACTGAACCATATATTCTGGGTCTTTTCCTCATTTAATAGCAGACCATTGGCATTAAACCATGATGTTGCGTTTTCTTTTGCCAATTTCATATCACTTACAAGGTTATCAAGTACATGGTTTACAGATAGAAAGGTTGTGTCATCTGCATACATATGTCTTTACATCTATATTTCCTGGTAAGTCATTTATGTGCACAAGGAAAAGAAGTGGTCCCAATTTAGATCCCTGTGGCACTCCATGTTGAACCTCGAGTATGTTTGACAGATGACTTCCTGAACTCACCACCTGGTTCCTTTTATTGAGGTATGATTTGATGAGTTTTAAACTTTTGTCACATATTCCATAGTACTCAAGTTTAGAGAGCAGAAGTGAGTGGTCAACACAGTCAAAAGCTTTGCTCAGATCACATAAGGTTACCTGTGCGTGCGCATGGTCCTCAAATGCCGCTAGAATGTCTCTGACTAAGAGCTCTATGGCATGTATAGCTGACCTTCCTTTTCTGTAACCAAACTGTGATACACTTAACATACCATTTAGTTCTGGGTACTCAAACATCTGCTTATATATTATGACTTCAAAGACTTTTCCTAGTACTGGAATTAGTGAAATTGGTCTGTAGTTTGCAGGATCTGATTTGACACCCTTCTTAAAGACTGGAGTTACCTTGGATAGTTTGAGAGGATCAGGAAAAAACCCTTCTATGAGACACAGGTTTATAGAATATGTTAATGGTGCTGCAATGTAATGTATGATTTCTTTCAATAGATTGTTTGACATATTAAAAATATCTGTACTGTATGAATTTTTCATTTCTTTGACTATTTTAAGAGCTTCATGTTGGCATACCTCTCTGAAGTGTTTCAATGATGATCCGGCCCTGTTATGATTTAGGTTTGCTCTCTTCAGATAATCTATACATGTTACATTGGGTTTACTGATCAGCTTTTTGATATCATCAGCACAGCATACAAAATATTTATTGAATGTATCTGCTGGTATTGGGACTGTCTTGTCGAAGTTTCTGACTTCACCTTTAACAGTATTAATTACTGAACAGGCTGTTTTGCATTGGTTTTTACTATTTTTTATGAAATTTGTGTTGTATCTTAGTTTCGCCAATTGCAACTCTTTCTTACACAGTTTCTTAGTGATTTTTTCGAGATCCTTAATTTCATTAGAATTGTTTACTTTGGCAAGGCACTTCAACAGCAGTAGCTTATGTTTTAGATTCTCCAGTTCTTTGGTGTACCAAAATTTACCTTTTCTTGTTTTATGGTATTTCTTTTGAACAAGATGGGCTTTTAAAACACCTCTTAAGTAATTGTGGAATGTTTCATAAACTGTTTGGGCACTGGAATCACAGTTTTGAAATAATTTGTCCCAGTTTGTTATGCTCAACTGGTGTGTTAGTTTTATGAGATTGTGTTTTGTTAATATTAAGGTATTAGATTTTGTTAACTTTTGTCCAGCCTTGCTCTCATCTCCTTTTATAAAATGTCTTAACTTTACTGTTAACATGGAGTGGTCTGAGAAAACAAACTCCTTTACCTTGGTGGAGTACATATCATGAGCACAGTTGACAAAAGCATTATCCAAGCACGCTTGTAGTCTTGTTGGTTCTGAATTTACATGATGGAAGTTGTGCTGCCTCAGCATATTCAGTAACTTATTTACACTGGGTTTGTTACATGTTACATCAAAGCTTGAATTAAAGTCTCCCCCAATTACAGTTACATACTGTTTCCATTTCATTATGTAGCAGAGTTCACTGTCTAAATTATCTAAAAAAGTTTTATCATCTGAGTCACGGGAATGGTAGATACATACTATGATAAGTTTCATTATATCACATATGATCCCGGTAATTTCAAAGTGTTTCTCTACACATGCCCAACTAAGATCTAGTTCTCTACACTCTATTTCATTTGAAACATAGATAACAGTACCACCATTACGGTACTGAGATCTGCAAAAACTGTTTCCATATTTATAACCGTCTGGTTCATAGTATTGTATTTGTTCTGGTTTAAGCCAATGTTCTGATATACATAAGAAAGGATACTTATTCTGTGGCAATGACTCATCCAGAATTTCATCTTTATTTTCAAGACCCTGAATGTTTAAAAATAGGATGTTGTTGTGACTCATCTGTGAGTTAGCAGGCTGGTTTTTCACATTTTTATTTTCTTCTTGGCTTGAAACCATAAAAAATTATCACTGAATGACACAGATGTCTTTTTCCTTTAGCTCCTCCTTAAGCATTGCTGTGTTGCTGCTCCAGTCGTTGTTGGTTCTGTTACTGCTGCTGCTTCTGCTGATAATGATGGTGCTGCTGCTGTTTCACTTATTTCTGGTGTTTGCTGTTCCATAACTGCTGTGCCTTTCTGTGAATTATTAACATTTGGAGTGTTCACTTGCATTAATAAAATTTCTCATTTGTCTTGGAGAGGTGTAGCTTCACTGATAGCAGATTTCACATTGGATTCTACAGGATACACACACTTCCTGTCCATGAGAGGTATGACTTTTCTATCATCACACTGCACATTTGAGATTTTATTTACAAGTTCTAAAATTTTGGTTACTATTACGTTTTTTCCCAGTACATTTAGATGGGAACCATGTGTTGTGTGAAATCTTTTCCCTAAATTGGTGATGTTCACAAATGTTACATTTTCAAACCGCTTGCAAATATTTTGCATCTCTTTATTTGCAGTTTCAATTTCTTTATTTACACAGGACCATTCTATCAAGTCGTAACGGTGTGGCACTGAAAAAACAACAACATTTGTTCCTCTCAGCTCATACAGTTTTCTTTTTGGCGAGATTAAGAGATCGTTTTTTTCATTCCTAGCTATATCATTTGATCCTGCCAGGGAGATGGAAAAGTCCTTTTTGCTCAATGAGGAAATTTTTTCTTGACTCATTGACGTAGCAGCACTGAATTTTGCTCCTGGTTTTATTGTACAGTTAAAACTAAAATTCTGACTACTTGTACGCCGAAATTCAGCGGCTGTATTTCGTCCTTGGCTGTCGGCATACAGTTCAATTTTACCGGTACTTGCTGTTCCGAGATTGCCTGTTTTCTGCCTATCTTAGCAGTAAGTCAAGTCTTGTTTGGCACTATTTATTGTGTCTTTTGCTAACACATGTCGATATTGTCTCAGTAGAGCAGCTTAGCGGTGGAAGATTCTTCGTGAGCGCTTTCGCATATGATCTTTTACTTAACTGCCGCTGAAATATTCCATGTTTTACCTTATTCACAGAGTCGTTTGATTTTCCACATGGTACACTCGCACTGTTAACTTCACTTTCACAATCCGTAGTCGAAAGAGCTTGAAAGTAATTTTCGTTCGCTATATTAATGATTCTTTCGCCGTTTTCTGTATCTTGAATTATCTGTTTGGGTCTTTTGTACTTCACTTCTGTCCAATTCTCCAACATATTCGTACTTTCATGGCGCGAGTTTTTAATGTTCCGTTCACTTTTTTCTTCTTTAAGTTTCTTGATATCCATCTTCAAGGAACTGATAATAAATTGTAAACTAGACACCTGTTCGCTGAGCTTTGTAATTTCATCCTTACAACTGTCACAATTTTTCTTTTTCACAGCAAAATTCACACTTTTTCTCGGACATGCACAACGAATTTTTACACTAGCCGCCATCTTACTATTATTATTCTTTCCAACTCCTGCTACATGGATGGTTTAAGGCTTTTTTTTGTTTTACTACATTTCAAATAATTCTGATTGTAGTAACAAATTACACAAGACATTTCATAATACCTCTTACTAGTTTTCTCAAATGATGGAGGTCATGAAATTAAACATTTTGTTTAACAACACAATGTTAAATAGTGGCAACTATTTATTTACAAGTGATACAAAAGAGCTGCGGGTTTGCACCTGACCTTTTTAAGTAGTAGACAGCGTCATGTAGCACCTGTTGCCAGCTATGTGGAAGGCATAGTACCCTGTTGGCAGAGCCTGTTCTGTTGATGGTGCAAATGCACCAGTCTACTGCCTGCGTAATCTCTGTAACAGCTCTGAAGTGAATGCCACAAAGTGGTTCCTTCATCTTCAGAATCAAATCACAGTTACAAGGACTTGAGACTGGGGAGTATGGTGGATGGTACAGTACGTCCGAGTTCCATCGACTGAACAGAGCAGCCACAACTTGCACTCTATGTGCATGTGCATTGTTGTGCAAAGTGATGGCTGGGTTGTACAGAAAGTGTTGCTGCTTCTTTAGCAAAGATGGTCACAGGTTTGCACTGTATTACTGCTCGTTCTTGGAGCCATTTATGGTCTGCGGTGGAGGGATGTAATGCATTAGTGTCTCCACAGCAGTGTTGCCACTGTAAGAACCAACCCTCACACTTACACTGGGATGTGATGAAAGGGCTTGGAGCACTTCACTGCAAATCAAGGGTGAAATTTAGTGTGTGACCTTAGCAAGAGCTTATCACAGATATAATAATTTTACTGACAGAAAACTAGCATAACTAAATACAATGAAAATTGCAAATATATTTATAAGTGTTATTTAAATTTGTAGATAGCACAATGTACTCAAATTCTGACTAAAAATGTGTGTGGAGTACCACAAATATGATTTCAGAAAATCTGATTAAAGAATATAATATTATGAGGCAGCAAATTTAACTTGCTGTGTCAGTTCTGTAATTGGGTGGTGGTGGTGTCGGTGGTGGTTAGTGTTTAACGTCCCGTCGACAACGAGGTCATTAGAGATGGAGCGCAAGCTCGGGTTAGTGAAGGATTGGGAAGGAAATCAGCCGTGCCCTTTCAAATGAACGATCCCGGCATTTGCCTGAAACGATTTAGGGAAATCACGGAAAACCTAAATCAGGATGGCTGGAGACGGGATTGAACCATTGTCCTCCCGAATGCTCTGTAATTGGGAATCCTGTATTTCCTTACTTTCATAGAACAACATAGTTCTGTATTTTAATGCCTGAAATGAAGTAAAGAAATTTCATGGAAGAGACAAATATCAGTAATCCTTTTTTCTGTGGGACGAAATGCAGTTGAAGCAAAAGCATCTAGAATCAGGGTGGTGAGCACTGAATTTTGCACAGGATACAAAGCATTAGCAGAAACTGTATGGGGAAGTGACAAACTTCAATGTTCACATGTTCTGCAATACAGGTTAACATTGCACGTAACACACAACACAAGTCAGTACTGTTAATAGTGGGTTGATGATACACGTATGTATACTACCACATTCTCTGAATCAACCTACTGCACCACAAGCTGTTAATTTGCTCTAATTTTGCCAGGACTATCTCATGCAACAAATAGTACCATAGGATAAACCAGCAGAAAAATGCTCCTGTTGGAGCACATAAAATATGAATATGTTCCTCTTTGAAATACTGACAAGAGACTGGAGAACCTGTGGCCTCAGTCTACATTCTGCCTTCCTCTCCAAACATTTTTGTCTATGAACATATGTCCACTATTTTAACACAGAATATTCTAGAGTTTTACCTGTTCTCTCTCTGTAGTGAAGCCTTCATACTCAGTATCTCCCTGTCACTGTCACTGTCTATGTCTCTGTCTATCTACCACTTTCTCATTTTCTCCAACTGATTTACAGTATATCCCACTGCCACTGCCACTGCCACTGTCTCTGTCACCTCTCTCAATTACACTGTCTGCTTTTGTCTTTCTTTGATACTCCCACTCTCTCCACAACACATTAACAGTTCAAAAATTCTGGGGCATCCAAGTTATTTTTCCTCTTAAGCACTGGTGTGTAAAATTTTGGTCTAAAATTTGCTCTCTGACAACTGTGTGTTCAAGCCCACTGGTCTTAGAGGGTCCACACTCCACCCCTCCATCATCCACAGAGCCTGTGTATTGTCCACACACATCTTTTGTTTTGACTACACTGCCTCCTCTCTCTCTTTCTCCCACTGACTGTCTTCGTTTATCTCTCCTCCTCCTTTACTGCCACTGTGCCACTGACCACTAATATCTTTTTTTTCCACTTCTCTAAAGAAATTCCCATCACTTGACTGTTAATTTTTCATTTGTTTAACACAGTCATGATCTCAGCTTCATAGCCTTTCTCAAGATCATGTTGAAATGTTAAAATACCTCTACCCCGTCTGTACTTATCGAAAAAATATTTTTTGTCTTAAAAGATGAGTTTTATTGCAGGATATGTATACTTGTCTAAGATACGAAATCTGGATCACATTGTGCACAGTTGAAAACCAGAACTGGCCTATGGAAATAGAAATATGTTTTTTCAGTGATGACATGTCACACAGGGCAGACATTTTTTAACATTTCAACATACACACAAGAATTGCTATAAACCCAATGTCCTTATTGTGCAAAATAAAAGCACACTCAGAAGTCAAATGAAGGACATTTGTGACAAAACATTTTATCATTTGTTTTACTTTATCTGATATTTTGCTCATCAATTGCCATTCATTGAAAATATCTGGCTTGTGATTTGTACCATAAAAGAGTAAAACTGTTAGAAATATTTTACAGAATTTCCAGTCTTTCCAGTATTACAAGATTTTTGCCATCATTTTCTTTCCAGGTATATTAAGATCGCTGTTACCCAATTTTTTGTTACTGCAATACCACTTTGGCCATATCTGTATAGGTATCAAGTGTCCATTGTTTAGAGCGAGTGATCGTAAAGCTTCATGGTGAAAAAAGTCTGACTAAAAACATAATTTTGTGACATGAGAAATCGTTAATTGGCCCTAGAACCCTTGCCACATGTCCATGGCTTCAGACAAAACTACATTTATGCATCAGACCAGTAATTACATGCATATTTGGCAGCAAAAGTATGACTACTTGTTACTAAAAACCAGTGGTTCCAAGTTATGTTATAAATAAATGTTTTGATGTTCCCTGGGAATGTCATCTTTAGAACATACAGTAAAGTTTTCCATTATTTCCCATTAAAAAGAAATGAAAGTGACAAAAAATGGCTCTGAGCACTAGGGGCTTAACTTCTGAGGTTGTCAGTCCACTAGAACTTAAAACTATTTAAACCTAACAAACCTAAGGACATCACACACATACATGCCCGAGGCAGGATTTGAACCTGTGACTGTAGCAGTCACGCGGTTTCAGACCGAAGCGCCTATCACTGCTCGGCCTACCCAGCCGGCTAACTTTTACATTTTACCCTGTATTGTAGGATAGTTGCAGTACCACAATTCTTCCTTCAGGTATACAAAATGTCACTAGAGTGATGTCTATCCAAAACACAGGACCATTAGTTCATTGATCAACATAACCTGAGACATGACCCACAAAAATTGAATTTTTACACACAGCTTTTTCGAACATAGGAGTGCTTCACACCGTCATGCATAAACCAATTGCAATTGTAGAGGTGTTGTTAGTGTTCAGTAAGAAATTATATTTACACTGTATTTAATCCCAATGCGCACATTTTCTTTATCTCCAATATTCCTCAGACTGTCATGTTTCATGTCAAACCTTCTTTAAAATAACAATAAAATTGGGTT
This sequence comes from Schistocerca serialis cubense, assembly GCF_023864345.2. Lineage (NCBI taxonomy): Eukaryota > Metazoa > Arthropoda > Insecta > Orthoptera > Acrididae > Schistocerca > Schistocerca serialis. Next base: position 963,278,076 of record NC_064641.1, on the reverse strand, counting down.
AGTATAACAATACAATGAAAATCAATTTTTAGCTTATGCAAGCTTCCAGAGCCAGACCAATTACGTTATATTTTCAATAAAATTGGGTTGCTATATTTCTAGTTAGAATCCAGCCAAGTGTCACACTCCATGATCGGTCCTCACTCTCAGCAGTCCTGATTACAATGGCTGAGCAGCTTCTGAATACTGCACATTCCTGTTCTTGATATTAAGCAATGCTGAAGTTCATTTAATGAACAATATCCGCTGGATAGAGGACAACTGGAAGCTATGGTTCTGGAGTGAAGTGACAAATTATCTCCTCCATGGCAATCTGATGGCTGGATTCAGTTTGCAAAACCCTATGTTTGCTTTACCTGCCATCATCTTCGTGCCAACAATGACATGCACAGGAGGCATGCCATATAATATGCTAGTCCTCCTCGTTAACTTGTTCTCTCCATATTGCACTTTAGAAAATGCTAAATGCAAAAGGATAAGCATATATTTGACAGTACTCTGTACTGTCTACAGCAGAGGATGATTGCAGAGACAATGACTGTTTGAGTCAGTTCAACAATGCCAGCTGTCATGAAGTGGAATTATGAGGAAATGATATATGGACTGTGACATTCCTGAAGTGTGCCTGTATGCCCATGTTCCAGCCTGAGGGCAATGGTTTATCTTAAGGATGAGATATCAAGGTGGCTTCACTCCAAACCTGATGTCCACTATCTCCATCTTCTCCAGTATCGACTATCAAGGATGTATGGATGAAAGTGTCCCCAGAGGAGTTCAAGCCATAAAAAATGAGAAGGGTGGGCACACCCCATCTTAAAGTCCACTAATATGTACCCTTATGCATTGGAGTCCGTAGTGTGTAGAGTAGGAACACCAACCTCTGACGGTGGGCACTTACTGTTACTCACCTAGTGAGGCTGCATCTGGAGACCTAGTACTGGGGCCGGCCTCTGGTTCCCGGTCATGCTGACTGGCCTTGCGCTTAGTACCTGCAGCTGTAAATACACAGAGAGGAAAACTTCTTTTGATAATCTTCGTCTGCTGCTTTATCGATGTGTTCCTATTATATCTGCAATGACTGGCATATAAGGGTATTTTAACTTACTGAGCTGTACTGAGCCTACAACCGATTTCAACAGCCGTTATTAGGAAACAGAAACCCATGTTCATTGCATGTCTGTAGAACAGAAAGTAAGAAAGAAAGCTTTCAGCATTGTCCTCAGGGATAGAAATTTTATGAACTGTGCTTATACATGACACTCCAGAAGAATGATGCACAGCCCTATGCCCTATTAACAATAAATTACTTTATTTTAATATCATGATTACAGTATGAAAATAGTGATATTAAACAATTCGTCATACATAAAGGTACAGATATTGGTCATTAGATTTATTTCTATTTTGTAAGTGGTGACGTATGTCTTTCTATAAAAATGTGATGTAGCAATGACATCAATTATGAATTTTAAAGTAATTATAAAAGAGTTTCAGAAAAGTATAGAAGGTAAGGTATAGAAGATAATTTGTCATTTGACTAAATCGCTACACTGCAACACATCTGGCTGTAGTGTTAGGAGAAAAAAAAGACATGAAACAAAAGCTGTGGTTGACAGAGGAGTAAGACAGGTGTTGAAGTCTTTCACAACTAAACAATCAAGCACAAAATGTGAGATTAAGTGACCACAGGCTAAATTTATAGTCTGCCCACACCACTTGTCATAGCCAAGCACCAAAAATGTATCGAACCTAGGTAATTTATAGATATAGTGCCTGTTCTTTTGGTCACACTTCCATAACAACAGACACCATACCTTTATAAACATAGGTGCCTAATGGTATATTTGCCTTTCAGTCCAGATGCACTATGTTGTCTGCTATTCTACAGAAATACAGTACACCTGCAAGCAAAGAAGAATAACATACTTAGTACAACATGCTGTAGTGTGCATCATATGGATATTTGGGTTAGATAGGAAACGTGCTCTGACAGCAAGAGTAATTAAGGTGACCACTCATGTAAAGTGAAAAATCTCTCCAAATCCCAGTACAGAAGAAATTTTCATCTGCCACTATTCTATTGTTTCAATGCCATATTCAAGTAAAAGTGAAATTTCTTTCATTAGCCCTGGATAAACATTCATTCCAAACTTGTTGGATGTATCTACAGTGCATAACTACAGCCATCCCCGTCTTCTCATTTGTGCATTTGTGTGCAAATAATCTTGCAGCATGAGAAAAAAATGCTGTGAAAAGACTGGTACAATACATACACACTGATGAATTAAATTGTGAGGATCTGAACAGTGAAATTTGGAATACATTTTGATTGGTTGTGGATGAAAACAGCAAGTCAACTATGTACATATGCATCATTGTGTTTCCAGTCAGAAACTTCTCATTTAAAGCAATGCATTTGTAAGAAAACCCACACTGACACAGCTATTTCAGTGATACTGAACATATTAAACAACAGTTGAACAACAAAGTGTGTAGCCATGTGTGCTGAAGGTACAAGTCCCTCTCATGCTGTTTCTGGTGAAGGTTTCAAAGAACTAGGCCAATGATTAATAGATCTAGGTGCAGATTCAGCACTTCATATGTACTGAATACATCAGCACAGCACCACAAATATCAATGTTGACTGCCATGTCATGTGTTTGGAAACAAATCTGTTCCATCCATTAACAGTAGTTACTGATAGCAACATAATGCCTATCTAACTCATCATCTTTGAGCTTGCATTGAGTTCTGCCCAGTTCTGTCTCAGGATTGTTCTTCCACCCCTATTAGTTCTACATGAACAGCGACCCACAGAACGATGGATAACGTAGCTCACTTAGAATTGGCCGATAAGCAACTTTCGTACGGGTTCTTTGAATGCAGTGGAATGATTACAGTGGGAATAGTTCAGCACAGTGTAAAGGCCACCACATCACAATTTCATCTATGTGCAGTGGCATTAACCTGCATTTTGTTTTTTGATGTTTGCATATTTAAACTCTTCCATATTTGTAAAAGTTTTTCAGGGAAACAATATTGATATGGGTAAAAACTAAATCAATTATAATTACATTGTTACTGTGTGACAAGCTGCTGTAGACTGTGTGTCCCTTATACCAAAATATTTAGATAATGCTAAACAACATCTAGACATGTCTCTGGAGTTCTGGTTCACTATTTGTACTTTCTTCAACCCTGAAAATTTTGTGACATTGTTTTCCAGTTTTGTTAATTAGTTCATGTAAGATACAATTTCAGTATACTGTACATTCATTAATAAGAAAAAATACATGTCATAATTTAAGGAACAACAACCTAGTCAGGTTTGTAGACCAGTTGTTCCTGACACTGAATAAGTAATTATTTATACATTATTTACGTAGTTCAAAAGCCATTAATTACTTAAGATACTATTTCATGACACCACTTATTCCTGTACACTGTCACACTTTACTAAAATTCTGATAACTGGTAGGCTGAAATTTTCTGTATGTGGTGGCTTTCTTAAGTTCCCAAAATAATTTAGCTCAAAGGAATTATTAAAAATTAAAATTTTTTAGTTACTTGAAAACAGCGACTGTTGGAAATAAGGGATATTTTGTTGAATATTGTGAAAGAGGCGCCTTGTGGTGTAAATCAAAGATACAAATCACTTGGTATGTGAAAGAGTTAGTAATAAAACTCATCTGTTTAACTTTTATAATCATCAATATCATCATCAACATTATTATCAACATCAACAACAAAGACAGCAGGAAGGATGAGTCAGAGCATCCATCGTAGTCTTCCAAACTCAAGTTCAAAAGGAAATTCTTCAGAGGCACCTTGAATGTGAACTCATTACTAAAATTTGGTAAACAGGAAGAACTTCAAATTCTCTTAGACAAGCATGACATACAATTTTTAGCAGTACAAGAAACAATTTTCAACAAAAATGATACAGTACCTAAACAACCACAAAATTTTTTGAGGAGAAACCAGCAATAAAAATTATAAAACGTATGCCAATACTTGGTACTGCCCTCTATATTCATAAAAAGTTTGAATATAATGTGACTATTTCAATCTCATTCAGAAAGACACACTTCTCACAGTGAAATGCAAAAACAGAGAGTTTACCTTTTAATTGCCACATTCCAATTCATGACGACAATAAGAAAAATACAAGTGAAGTAGCAGCATTTGATAACTTTTGGAAGACAAATATCAAAAGCTACAGAAGCAACTTTTGTGATGCTACTAGGGTATTTTAAGAGAATATCCATCCCATAAAAGATGGAACAAAAATGGCTCAGTGCTTACTAATCTTCATATAACATTTCAGTTGATGTTTGTCAACTTCTTTCATAAAATTTCATGGAAAGTAAAAACGTGGATATCTCCAATTATAATTCTAAAGGCATTGCAATGAGATCAAGTGGCTATTTCTCAAAACAATAGTAAATATATTACGAATGTGAAAGTAACAAGAAACAGAGAATTAGTCTCTGATCATTACATGACAAATTCAACTGTAATTTCTCCCTATTAAAAACCACAAGAGACAGCAAAAATTGATAAAATATGACAGAGAGAGGCTCAACATCACAAGAGAGAAAATACAACATTTGCAAGAAGAAATTAAAATAGAAAAATCAGGAAAATGGGAAGAATTGTCCAAAGCAATCAATAGGGAAGTGAAGAATGTATTAGAACAACAAAAATGAAGATAGCCTGGTGGAATGAAACCTGTGAAAAAGCAGTTGCAGAAAGAACAAAAGAAAGGAAAGAAGGAAAAGTTCTTGGAAGACTGAGCGCTTTGATGAATTTGAAGTGCAAAGGAAAGAAACTGAAAGAATAATAAAGGGTGCTAAATGGTCTTCTGGGAAGTGTAAACTTATTGACATATGAAACAGCTTTGTTAAAGAACACACCCAGAATTTCTATAGGATTTTTAACAATCACCTAAATTACTACCATGCTTCAAGTATTTACACTACTGGCCATTAAAATTGCTACCCCACAAAGATGACGTGCTACAGGCGTGAAATTTAACCGGCAGGAAGAAGATGCTGTGATATGAAAATGAATAGCTTTTCAGAGCATTCACACATGGTTGGCACCAGTGGTGATACCTACAACATGCTGACATGAGGAAAGTTTCCAACCGATTTCTCATACACAAACAGCAGTCAACCGGCATTGTCTGGTGAAACGCTGTTCTGATGCTTTGTGTAAGGAGGAGAAATGCATACCATCACGTTCCTGAGTTTGATAAAGTTTGGTTTGTAGCCTATCACGATTGCAGCTGATCATATCGCGACATTGCTGCTTGCGTTGGTCAAGATCCAATGACTGTTAGCAGATTATGGAATCGGTTTGTTCAGGAGGGTAGTACGGAATGCCATGCTGGATCCAAACAGCCTCGGATCACTAGCTGTCAAGATGACAGGCATCTTATCTGCATGTATGTAACAGATGGTGCAGCCATGTCTCAATCCCTGAGTCACAAGACAACAACAATCTGCATGTACAGTTCAACGATGTTTGCAGCAGCATGTACTATCTGCTTGGAGACCATGGCTGCAGTTACCCTTGACGCTGCATCACAGACAGGAGCACCAGCGATGGTGTACTCAACGATGAACCTGGGTGCACGAATGGTAAAATGGCATTTCTTCAGATGAATGCAGGTTCTGTTTACAGCATCATGATTGTCACATCCATGTTTGGTGACATCACAGTGAATGGAAATTGGAAGCGTGTATTCATCATCACCATACTGGCTTATCACCCAGCTTGATGGTATGGGGTGCCATTGGTTACACATGTCGATCACCTCTTGTTCGCATTGACAGCACTTTGAACAGTGGACGTTACACTTCAGATGTGTTACGACCCGTGGCTCTACCCTTCATTCGATCCCTGCAAAACCCCACATTTCAGCAGGATAATACACGTCCGCATATTTCTGGTCTTGTATGGACCTTTCCAGATACAGGAAATGTTCAACTGGTGCCTTTGCCAGCATATTCTCCAGATCTCTCACTAATTGTAAATGTCTGGTCAATGGTGGCCGAGCAACTGGCTCATCGCAATACACCAGTCACTACTCTTGATGAACTGTGGCATCATGTTGAAGCTGCATGGGCAGCTGTACCTGTACACGCCATCCAAGCTCTGACTCAATGCCCAAGCATATCGAGGTCATTTTTACAGCCAGAGGTGGTTGTTCTGGGTACTGCTTTATAAGGATCTACGCACCCAAATTGCATGAAAATGTTATCACATGTCAGTCCTAGTACAATACCCATTCATCATCTGCATTCCTTTTTGGTGAAGCATTTTCAATGGCCTGTAGTGTACTTCAAAGATGAAAATGGTAAAATAAGCAAATAACCAGACCTGTAAATTAATAAGAAAGTATGGTACTGTCAACAACTCTTGAACTGTGGACAAATGAACTATTAGCTAGAATTTCCCTATCTTCATGGAAACACCGAAGCAAATCCACAACCCACGGCTAAGGAAATAAAAAAAAAAAAAATAATAAATACTGTGAAAAACAAGAAAGCCAGTGGAGAAACTTATAAAATGTTCCAACCAAAAATGGTCTCAACTAAAAATGACAAACAACTTCAGACCATATATTAATAAATATGGGGAAACTGGAAAAATGCCAAAAGACTGCATAGTGACTCTTACCCATCCTGTGCACAAAAGTTGTGATGAGCATGATGTCAATAGTTGCAGAGATATCTCTCTACTGTCAGTGAGCAGGTACAAGTAACACTTTATAGCTACTTGTGAGAATATCAGATTGGATTTAGGAAGGGCAGATCTTGCTCAGAACAGAATTTCATCAAGTCCATAATCTGCCACACACTTACAAACTCTGAAGACATGGTTTTAACATTTACAGATTTTAAAAAGGCAATTGATTTCATTGACAGGGAAACACTAGACAAAGTGACTCAAGAATTTGGCATTAAATCTAAACTACCTTATTCATGCAACACTCACAGACAATGAAGCAAAAGTACAGTTTTGGTGTGAAGTATTGAAGGCACTCAAAATAAAAACAGGTGTAATGCAAGGTGACAGCCTGTCTACACTCCTCGAACTTCATCCTAGAGAAAATAGTAAGATAATGCAAACAAAAACTGACAGAACACAAGGTAGCACCAGTAAGACTAGATGCTAAGAAAATAAATACTGAAATTCACTGTTGACCATTTGGAAATGATTATGCCATTCTAGATGAAAATCCAACAAATGTAGAAATACAAATCAATCTCTCAAGAGAAATAGCCAACAAAGCAGCATTAAGAGATTGTATAGAAAAAAAGCAAAATTTCTGACAAACATTAGAATGCCCCTGTAACCCTAGAAACAGATAGAGAGATAAGGAGGGTTAATGAATTTAAATATTTGGGAGAAATGATAAATGGAGAGAGCACGTGGTATAACCAGGAATTGCAGTGGATGGCAATAGAGGGAAGACAGATGAATTTGAAATAACAACAAATAACTTTATAAAAGGGCAGTCTCAATTTATTACTTTTTCGGTATATAGGCACAGAGGAAGTAAAGAGAGTGTAATATTCGAAACATTTAACTGGAAGTAGTTTATTACAGTTAAAAGAACAGTTATGCAGAAGGGGTTACCGAACCATAAGCCAGGCTTCCATAATCTAGGCAGGACTCAATTAACATTTGGTACAGCCGTAGCAGGGTAGACCAATCGGCAGCCCAGTTGTTGTGACTCAAGCAATGAAGAGCATCATGATGCCACCAGCACATTTGTTTAAGCTGCTAAATATGAGGCAGCCAAGTCAACCAGGTATCTAAAACCAATCCCAGAAACTGATGTGTCTCCACAACAGCAAGAGGTTTGTTATCAAGATAAAGCCGTGGCTCAGGTTGAACAGTGTGTCACTGGCAGAAATGCTTAACGCAGGTCTTGGCAGCCAAAAACTGGAAGACATGCACTACAGCCCAAGACTGCTGCATTTTGGAAAGCACCCTGCAACTGCTGTTCAGCAGCTGCAATGCCGGTGGAGCTATAGTATAGGCAGAAGTCGTCAGCATACAAGGCAAATGAGACAGGCGTTCCCACTGCCAAAGCAAGCCCATTAACTCCTATCAAAAAGAGGCAGACACTTAATACAGATCCTTGCGGTACCCCATACTCGGGAACTTAGGAGGAACTATAGGAGGCCACAGCTTGCACACACAAGGAACGAAGTGACAGAAAATTTTGTATAAAAATCGGGAGGGGACCCCAAAAATCGGAACCATGAATCGTAGAGAGGATGTGATGTTACCATGTCATATCGTATGCCTTCCACATGTCAAAAAAGATGGTGACCCTATGCTGATGATGGGCAAAGGCCATACACATGTCAGACAACAGGAATACCAGATTATCGGTGGCAGAGCTGCCCTTACGAACCCACCCTGAGACAGAACCAGAAGGCCCTGAGAATAAAATAGCCAACTCAACCTCTGGCTTATCATGGGTTCGAGCAACTTGCAAAGAACATTGGAGAGGTTAATGGGGCAGTAGCTGTCCACCTCCAGTGGCTACTTGCCAGGTTTCAACACAGGGATTACAATGCTTTCTCGCCATTGTGATAGGAACTCACCCTCAATCCAGATATGAATGAAAAGGTCTAGGAGGCATCAATGGCAGTCCACCGAGAGGTGTTTGAGCATCTGACAGTGGATGCCATTTGGCCGGGAGCCGTATCAGGGCAAGTGGCTATGGCACTTTGGAATTCCCATTCACTGAATGGAGCATTGAACGATTCAGGGCGGCGCGTGTGAAATGAAAGGCTCTGATGTTCCAACCTTTCCTTCAGGGAGTGGAAGGCCAGTCAGTAATTCACAGAAGCAGGAAGACATATGGCCAAACTTGCAGCACTTAAGCCACTGCATTAGGGGAGGAATATAGGGCTTGATGTCTCAGTGGTAGACCATCACCTTGACCATCTCCAGTAATGTATCACCCTCAAAGGCCAAGATGAAGGCACCGGTAGAAATCTGATTACTGTTCAAACCCCAATGAATGCGCCACATGAAATGAACACCTTGACGTTCTTAATTGGCGTGCAGCAAGTCATCAGACTGAAAAGGTGGTCCCTATGGAAAATAATACCCAGGACCATATTTAAACTCTCATGGTGTGTTATGGTAACTGAAACATCACCAACTTGTCACAAGTAAGTAACCTTTGGGACTGGGCAGAGAATGCCATTTTTATCAATACTGACCCAGAGCACATTTTGGACAAGCCCTCCACCTCCCCAAACTTGTCCTCTAAATGCTCTATGAAGAATTTAGACTTTAGACTCCTCTTCAGCTCTCATACAAACTAGCAACCGGAGTGAATAAGTGTCACTGCCATCCTGAGACACTCCTCCCACAGTGTGACCAGGGAGGGGAATGATTTGGGATCATATTTCTGAGCATTGAATTGTGCCCAAGAATGCTTAGAGACTGCTGGTAGATGGCCACCTGCAAGAGATGATGTACCACGCTTCATTGCGGGTCATCTGCCCTGATGGCACCCACTCTGACCACGGGCCCTCCCCACGGGCGCCACTCAGCAACAGCGGGGGCCACCTGGCAGGATGGCCATTGCTTGGAGACCCAATACCCCAGGGAGATAGGCCTCTACTCCTTGGCATGTATGCGGAGTTGGCGCAGTCATCAGCAGAGTGATCCCTGTGTTGTAAGGAGGCGACAACCAACAGGGTACATGGCAGTGCCACCACAGTTGCCTGGCTACTATGCTGGAATTAGGTGCAAGGAAGTCCATAGTCATCAGCTCCACAAAAAGCAACACTGCACAGTGCATGGTGGAAATTGCACCTAGGAATGTATCCTCACCCAAGAGATGGGGAACTAGCGGAACGGCAATGCGACGATGAGAAAGCTGGATAAAGGTCTCTATGCACAATGGGCACAATGCACCATGTAAGGTGCCCTTCCCCAATTGGTTTGCTAAACGGAAAATAATGGAAAAATTAAGGGTAAACACGAGAGGGGACCATCACATATAGGCCGAAGCAGTTGAGACTCCTCTTAGTCGCCTCTTATTACAGGCAGGAATACTGCAGGCCTATTCTAACCACAGGGGACCTTGAGATGAATTTGTATAGCTTTAACAATACCTGTTCCTACCAATTAATAGTAGTTGTCTCAATGGAGGATACCTAGAAATTCATGAATGTGCCAGATGCACAACATGCATTGATGGAAAGTAAATTCATCTGCATTCTTCATATGTTTGCTGAATCCTGCACAGCTTACACTGGAGGACAGGCCATTTGGGCAAGAAAATTCCTATAAATGTTTTCAACATTATTGGCATCATGTGGGAGCAATCAGAACTGGGTCAATATGCTATTTCTTATGTATAAGTCAAACAGCTTTGACAATGCCTCAGTTACCGTCATCCATTCACCATCAAAACCAGAAGGATATCACAGTGAAGCAGACATCAGCAGTTTGGTTTGTACCGAGGGTATGAGTGATGACAGCCAGTGGTGTATTTGTTCATCTCTGTTTATTTGGTATGTTTGTCACTAGTAATTAGGGCCTTGCTGGTGTTCAAAGCCCTCCCATGACATATTCACTCCTCTGTGCCCCAAACTATTGTTGCTATGATGGTCCATCGCAAGACTGCTCGCCTCACCATCATCTTCCTGATCTTCCCTTTCTCATTGTTCCTTTTTGGAGCAATTAGTCTGTTGTTAATTTGCTTGTAGATAATTGCACATGCATCCACATGATATACAGTATGCTAGAACTCTAGTTCAAGACAAACCATGTGTGACCTGAATAATATTGTAAATCCTGTGAAGAAATTGGACATCTTTTCCCATAAAATTGTTTGTGCATGTGTACTTCACAATGTCTATATTGTACTGGGTCATACAGAAGCATGGTATTGGTAAGTAAAGTAATAGTATGGCACTTGTGACCGATGAGACCCATTGGAATATAATAAAGTATTTTGTTGCAACATTTTCCTTACTGAGGCCAGCGACTGAATGATACTGTGAATCATTGGTTTCACTGTTTCTATTCTTTACCATGATGTTCTGGTTGTGTTCAACAAGCTATATAAAAGTGAAAATCCATCCTATGTCTACATCAGTAATTGCACTTCAACATTGGTCTTGGACTGTTGACTGGAAACTTGGTGGCTTGTTGGATAAGTCATCTCAAGCTGTATCAAAGGGATGAAAGTGTATAGTTATGGAGACAACCTCACGAATCCATACGCTACATGACAGGAGGTGGAACCTCTGTAATGGTGTGGGGCATGTGCAATTTGAGTGATATTGGACTCCTGATATGGAAATGCCACGTAGCTAGGACCTTCCATCATGTAGACAGTTAGCCTGGTGCAAGTCTTGCGAGTTGACACCACTTTGGAGACTTGTGTTTTGATGGGGACGAAATTAAGAACATAAGGACAACACAACATCCAGTCCCTGAGCAGAGAAAATCCTCGACGCAGCCAGGAATCAAACCCGGGCCATTAGGTATGATACTCTGTTGAACTGACCACTTAGCAACCAGGGACGGACACCCCTAATATGTCTAGATATGATGTTCTTAAGAATCCTGGCTGATCACTTGCATCCAATTATATCCATTGTGCATTGTGCATTCCAACAGACTACAGCGATTCCAGCAGGTAAGTGCGACACTCCACACATCCGGAATTGCTGCCAAGTGATTCTGGAAACACTCTTTTGAGTTTAAACACTTACTCTGGCCACCTCATGTGTGTGCGAATCTCATGGGTGCACAACAGCAAGGTCGTCATGATAAAAAGTGTTACAGGTGCCTTTTTTGCAAGGACACAGTTTCCCAAAAATACAGAATATATAATGACTAAAATTAAATTGGGTTTGATTGGTTAAGTCACACAGTAGAACAACACAGCAACAAGAAAAAGGAATGGCTGTAGTTTCCCCATGATTTCAGCTGTTCATGGTACCAGCACATCAAGGCCATATACACAAATGTTACAAGAACAAACTAGTGTTACAGGCAGTTGCCACTACAACTACTACCCCACCACCACCACCACCACCACCACGCAATACCTCTGGCTGCTCAGGCCAGACCAACATATTAAACAGAACTAACAATTGATAGTGGAGCAGAGCAGGTAAAGGGACAGCCCAGAACAGGTTGAAGAGGAGGAAACAGTGCAACTTAGCGGTGTGTGCAGGGACTAGATGTGGCGGATGAGGCTATCTGGTGTACATTTGTGAGGGTGAGAGGGAGGGAGGGAGGGAAGGAAAGAAAACGGAGCAGAAAGTAAAGGAGCACATAAAAGGCGAAGGGACTGGTTGGTTCACTTGCAGAGAGCCATGCACATTGGGGATGTGGCTTGGGAGGAGATGATAGGACAGTGGGGAAAGGGTGGGATGGGGCTGTTTGGAAGAAGGGGGACAATAGGTTACTGTAGGTTGAGGCAGGGATGGTTTCAGGAGCAGGGAATGTGTTTTAAGAACAACTCCAGTCTTCAGAGTTCAGAAAAGCTGGTGGTGTATGTGACAACACAGATTGCCTTTGTTGTGAATCAGCCATTGAAATTGGGCACGTTATGTGTAGCTCCATGTTGTGCAGGGTGTTCCACGTTCCTGTAGTAGGCCATGTGTCACATTTACAATGAGCAGCAATCTATCTCTTCTGTAACTGTCGACATTATAAAGTAAGGATCTTAGAGGCCAGTACATTCTGACTCTTTAATTTAAAAATTCACAGCAATCCTCCTATGGTACTAGCCAGTCAATTTCTCTCTCTCTTTGATGGGCAGAAAAGGTGAATTTATGAACTTCATAGCTTTTCCAGTGTAAGTAACAGAATTATTCATCATGTGGCCCTTACTTAATGAATACTAAATTCAGTTAGAATTTACAGAGGAAAATAATGATGCAAGCAATAAATAAATAAATAAATAAAAATAAAGGTTCCATGTCAAGTTGATAATGCAATGTTCAACTTCATTTTACAGGTCATCCTCATTATCAGGACAAATGAAGTTGCTCTATCTTCAGAACATAAAGCAATAAATCTTTAAATTTCCTACTCCTCTCACTTGGGTACCATTAGGTTCTGGTTGGTTTTCCAAGCACGTTCTCTCATAAAGTCTAGGTGTTTTGATTCTGTGCTTCACACATATTTTGGATTTTGCTGCAAACCATATGAGTTTGCTGATGTTCCTTTTTATACAAAAAAAAAGACTTTAAAATAACTTTTGTCCTCTATTTTGAGCCGTGCGCTGTAGTGGTTTACTTTTTCATTTTTTGCTATGGTTGTGGAGTAGATAAATTACCATGCAATGCTCTAGTATGTGTACTAGACACTGTGGACATTTATCTGTCATTGTTTGGTAGGTCTGGGAGATTACCTGGGAGTATCACTGCTACAACCCTGTGACTCTGGCTAAAAATGGGGGTGAGATGCAAATACAAGAACTCCACAAGAGAGTTTTCTTCGACTCTCTCATCTCCATTCTCCACAATCCTACCTACACATCATGGCCCTGTTAGGCTGAGCAACCCAGTGGAAGGTTGGGTAACAAACCCCAGCAGTAAACTGGGTCAGCAAGCTGACAAGATGTGGAGCACGGTGGAAGGCAATGGGAAACCACTACCAGAATTATTTCCCTAGATATTCATGGGATGGACCTCTTTGTACAATATTCCAGAGGTAAAGCTCCCCCTCAATTGCTTCTCCAGGAGGCGAATACAACAAGGAGTCCAGAGATTAGGGCAAATGGAAAAAGGAAGGAAGGAAAAGAAGGAAGACTTATTTGGGATTTGTAGTTGGAATGTTTTAACCCTTCTCCGGGAAGGGGAAATTAGAAAACGCCAAACACGAAATGACAAGAAACAAATTGGATGTACTCTGAATGTGTGAGGTGAGATGGGGTGGTTGTGGAAAACTAGAAAGTGTTGACTTCTGATTGTACTATTCAGGTGAAGATAAAAATGGAATGAATGAGGTTGAAATTTTGACAGGTGGAGGACTGGAGGACAAGTTTATCGAGGTTGAGTATGTTAGTGGAAGAATATTGATGATGAGACTGAAAGAGAAAAAGAAAGACTTAGTAATCATCCAGGTCTACATGCCAACAAGTAATCATTCAGATGAGGAGGTAGAAGAATGTTGTGAAATGATAGAGAACTTAGCAGAGAGGGAAAAGAAATGCATATCTTGTTATAATGGGTGATTGGAATGCAGTAGTTGGTGAAGGACCAGAAGAAGCAGCTTTGGGAAAATTTGGACTGGGTGAAAGAAATGAGAGAGGGCAAAGATTTTTGGATTACTGAAATGAAAATTTCATGGTATTTTGAAATACTCTATTTGGTAACCACAATAGATGACAGTATACTTGGATATCTCGATTTGACAACAAAAGATATCAAATTGATCCCCTATCCAGGGGCAGATATTTATTCAGATCATATATTAGTAATAGCTGACGTTCTAGTTTAATTGAAAAGAACCTGGGAAGGACAGAAGAGAGAGCACATTAACTTTGAGAAACAAAGACAAAGGCAATTTTGAAAAATTAGAGAATGCATATTGTGAAATCATAATGAAGGGTCAGGAAATTGAATGCACAGAAGGAAGGCAGGATCATTTTAAAAATGGAATCAAATATGCACCTAGGGAAATGCTGTGAGTCAAGGAGAGGAAAATAATAAAGAAAGAAAGAATGGGTACCACCAGGTATGTAACCAAGATCGATGATCGCAGGAAATAGAATACTTTAAACACAGAAGAAGGGAAGTGCAACTACAGGAGATTAAATAATAAAGTAAGAAGGGGGGCAGAAAAAGCAAAGGACAAACGGCTGACAGGAGAGTGTGACAAGGTAGTGAAATTAGAGAAAGAAGGAACATATAATTTCATGTACAAAGAAGCAATGGATTTGACATTCAGGGAAAAAGAGAAACAACAATGGACTAAAGGAAGTAGAGGTAAAATGGTGAGTGAACCCCAAGAAATAATGATAAGATGGGAAGAATATATAAAATGGCTATATGCTGTAAACAGCTGACCAAGTGAAGAAGATCTTGGGATAGAAGAAGAAGAAGCTAAAGTTGCAGATGATGGCAAAGGAAATGCAAAACTAACTAGCAAGATTGAAGAATCTATAGAGTAATTGGAGAAAGAGGGAAAAAGGGAGTTGATTGAATTGTGTAATCAAATATTCATAACAGGAAAATAGCCAATGGACTTTACAGAAAGAAATCTTAATACCCGTAGAAAAGAAAAAGTACAGCAAAAAGTGTGAGAAACATTGAACAATGTGCCTGATATCACATGCAGCTGAAGGCTTGCTGAGGACGCTCAATACAAGGCTATGTGGACAGCTGAATTGTGTACTAGGAGGGTGATAGGGGAAAGGTGCATGGAGAAGAAAAGGAAGGTGTATGTTGTGTTCATTGATCTTGAGAAGCCTTTTGACACTGTCAGATGGGACAAGCTGATGGAAATCTTAAGGAAACATGGAGCTGAATAGATGGATAGATGGCTAATTGAAATCTATATTTGAACCAGAGAGCAAGAGTAAAAGTAGGTGTGATGAATGAAGAAATTCAACTGGGAAGAGGTGTAAGACTAGGTGGTTGATTATCACAAACACTCTTCAGTATATATCAGAAGGAAATTATTAGTGAAAGTTTTGATGGAAGGGAAGGAGTTTATATAAGGGGTCAGAGAGTGGAGTGTATAAGATTTGCAGACGACATGGTTGTGATTGCAAATAGTGCAAGAGAGATAGAACATATGTTATATGATCTAAACACAAAATTAGAGGAATATCAAATGAAGATTAACAAGAAGAAAACAAGAAGCATGGTAATTGGAGAAAAGGGGACAAAACGCTTTATGAAAATAGGGGGAGAGGAAACAGAGCAAGTGAATAACTTCAATTACTTGGAAACTGTAATAATGGATTATATGTATTGCTCAACAGAAATTAGGAAAAGAATTGCAATGGCAAAAGAAGGATTCAAGAGGAAACAAATTGCTTTGTGGACCACTAAACGAAGATCTGAGGGAAAGACTTGCCAAATGTCACATCTGGAGCGTTGCACTATATGGTGCAGAGACCTCGACATAGAGGAAGGAAGATGAAATAAGATTGGAGGCACTAGACATGTGGATATGGAGAATAAAGGAAAAGTGAACTGGGAAGACCGAGTAGGGAATGAAGAAGTATTAAGGAGAGTTGGAGAAGAAATCAACGTGTTCAAAGTCAGCTGAAAGAGAAAACGGAACTGGATTGGACATTGTTTGAGGAGGGACTGTTTGTTGAAGGAAGGAATAGAAGGAATGGTGGAGGGAACAAGGGGAAGAGGAAAAAGAGGATATCAAATGCTGGACAATATCAAAGGAGGCAAATATTCAGAAATAAAAAGACTGGCTATGGACAGACAATAGTGGAAGAGGCTTAATCCATGACAAGAGCTGCTGTAAGGCAGAATACCATACTACTACTACTACTACTACTACTACTACTTTGGTAGTGTTCCCTGCGTGATTCTAATCAGTGCCGCCTACATTTGATCAAGAGCTTATGGAGAACTGTCAATGCTGAATCATCCCTTGATAAGTTTGATGCCTCATGGCTGAAATCTGTTTCAATATGACACTCAGTAAAAACTGAAGGTGCAAATATAGACTTGCGAATCACTTAAAGATTGGAAGGAAAGATTCCTGTTTCTTTGAAACAGCAGTCAGCCTCATTTGTGTCATTTCTTTCAGCCAGGCACTTAAAAATATCACATCTGTAACTCTCAGCTTTTCCAGATGTCCAGTAATTAGGTCAGCAACATCCCAGAATATTCAGATGTTTTGGGAACACATTTAACAATTGGCATACATTCACATTTAATTCCTTTATAGGCAATAGAATATTTTGTTTTCTTAAGCAGTAGCAACAATACCAAGCATCCAGATGTGATTTAGCTTTATCAAGAATGAAGAAGGTTTTGCTGGCTGTCATTGAGCTGTCATCACGGAACTTTTAATGCTTTTCATCTTTACACAGCTTTCCTCTGAACAGAATTATGGGTGGGATGCTTGCAATTACAGCATCTCAACATTTGACTATTGTTACATTCTCCCCATGATCACCAGCAATAGTCTGAACTCTCTTTGTCTCTGAAAAAGGGTCAAGGGGCAATCCACCTTATCCACATTAAATATATTTTAGTGTTTACCAAGAAAATCCTTTATTTATTTCGCAACTTGTGCCAACTTTTTGGCAATATCAGTGAAAGAAACATTCGCAAACATGTCCTGCAGGCTAGTTAATTTATCGTTTTGAATGTTATTTAAAAATAATTCATTTAGCAAAAGCTAAATAATCTGCTAAAAGATATGACCTCATTCCAAGGTTTATATTATGGGTCTACCCATATTAACCTCCTAATGAGCTGTTCACAGGTGTCAGCTAGTGTCAATAACAATGTTTAATTATGGCAGAGCACAATACGAAGAAATCCTCAGTAAAAGAAACATAATTCTTCTTATTACAATGAAGCATTGGGGTCTTATTAGAGATCTACATTCAAACAATGAAATTTCAGGGTGGGATGTAATGGTATGAGAGTGGTCTCAGTTGCCTGAGACTGCTGTGAGGGTGTTGTGCCAATGCCTG
This sequence comes from Schistocerca serialis cubense, assembly GCF_023864345.2. Lineage (NCBI taxonomy): Eukaryota > Metazoa > Arthropoda > Insecta > Orthoptera > Acrididae > Schistocerca > Schistocerca serialis. Next base: position 963,260,384 of record NC_064641.1, on the reverse strand, counting down.
TGACAAGGATTCGTTAAATGGTGGACCTGACTTGAGTACATCAAAAGTACCATTAGGTTGCCCATCACTTAACTGCCACCATTTAATGATGATGTAATTCAGTAATGGCATTTTTATGACATTTTTGAGTCTTGTGGTAAATAATGAGGAATTACAGGGCAATGCTAAGTATTATCATTTGCTTAGTTAAGTAACGTGTGGCCCACAATGCAACTGCTCATCTTCTAGGGACTAGCACTTATTTTAATGTGGCCTTTAATATGGTTTGCAACAGATACAAAAAGACTCAATTTCTTGCATCAACACATGGGAAGAAACTTAGCACTCCCATCAATGACAAGGGCATGTGCAAGTGAACTTCATGCACTGCTTAACAAGGCTCCAAACAATTGTGCATGCACTGCTGGCATTACAAGTAGATGCATCCCTGCAAGACATGATTATGTTACAGCCCCTGAAAGAAAAAGTTGACCAACCTGTAAGAACAAAATCTGAAGCCAGTTTGAGTCCCAATAGCTCCCTGTCATCTGAAGAGAGTGTGCTTTTCTTAAAAATAAATGAGAATCATTGCAAATCTCAAGACTACAGTACCACCATGGCACAGCACACCTGGGAACAAACAGACATCTCCCTCCAATGCCAAGCACCTAGGTCATGGGAGACAAATCTAAGTTGCTATTAGAAGGCAAGGATTGCCTCCATAGAAAATGATCATCCTGTGCTTCAGTAAATGTTAGGGCAGTAATAAATGCTAGAGCACATTTCATCAATGTGTTCAGTAATATTATGCTTTGCAAAAAGTTACACTGATGCTCAAACCTCCTTGAACAGATTCTTGGAGACAGAAGAATTAAATCCTGTTGTAATGATGAGAAGAGCAGCAATGCAAAAGCACACTTTGTTAAACACACAAATATAGATTCCACAGGCAGGTTCATTGTTTGTCTTCTGTTTTGCAAAGAGATGAGTCAATACTGAATTCTTTTTACACTGAAGCAAAATGCTTCTCACAGACTGAACAGAATCTAGTGTGACAACAAAAGTTTAAAGAAATCTATGCAGAGTTTATGAGGGGGTACAAAGACTTAGGAACCAGTAGTCATTACAGATGCAGTTTCGTGTTACAATGCACATAGTACTGTCTCTGAGGAAGCCAGCTCAACTACTGAATGAGAGTAGTGATTCATATTTCTACCATATTGAACATGGATTAGTAGCTAAACTGTTTGCTAATGACAGGACCAATCATTCAACAGGCTTTGTAATCCATAACTTTGTGTTTCTGCATGCACTGCATTGCCTTTACACCAGATATGGAGAAGACATATTGAAAAGTTCTGGTAGCAGGTGAAGATCATACTTACCAAAAAATATTAAGGAAGAGTGATATGTGCAACACTTCAGGAATACCAATTGAAGACAGTCACATGACAAACTGCTTGTGCAACCTCTCTTGCAGCATGGTGTCTGTTACAACCAGCTTACAAATAGAGTGACCACAGTGAAGCAGCAAACATTATCATTAAATGTTTCTCTGTGGACAATCCTAGGTTGTGATACAGTAGGGGCAGCAATCAAGCTCCAGCAAGATCTCACAAGGATATTTATGGAAGGTGGATCTTCACTATGGAAATTGTGCAGCAACAGTGTGAAACTACTCGAAAATATCCCCTCAGTGGAGCAAGAAACACAACTACCTCTACGGCTTGACAACAATGAGGATGTTAACACACTAGGCTTACTCTAGCTTCCAGCATCTTTTGAACAGTGTCAAACCAGCCCCTGATGTCTACAGCATCACAAAATGCACTGTATTGTCTGTCACATCATCCAATTTTTATTCATTTGGATTAATTAGGCCCATTGTGACCACATACAAAATTTTTTACAATGACCATGGCAATGTGAGTTATTGTGGCACAAGCCCTCACCTTAAGAGTTGCACTCGTTGTGGCAGACACTATACAGTGTAATTTGTATGACAGACAGCAATTGTATTGATTATAGAATCATTGCTGGAGGGACACCTGTCGGCATAAAGAAGTCAATACAAGAACTGGTGGATTGTCAAAAGAATCATCATTTGATTCTCTTTCATGTACCAGAGACCTATCTGAATATTACATAGCTACAAAGTTACTTTTCCATTACACTACACAAGCTGTGATACATGAGCTTAAAAAGATGAAGTCAGTTTTACTGAATTACTAAGCAATATGTGTGTGAAACTCTTGATACCTAGAGACAATAAGACCTATCTACAAAATGCGTGTGATATTAATTTAAAAAACCAGTGAAGTTATTTTAAGATGATTTTAGGAAGTTCGTCCGGCCACAATTGTAGCAAGAGGAGTGGCTCTTCTATCATTTTAGAAAGGTACTTAGATGTGTAATTGCTATACATATAAATATTTTTGTAAACTGTAAGTGATAATTGGCATTTTAATGAATACTAAATGTCGTGGCACGCACAGCCACAAAAACGCAAAAATTAGCTACTGCAGCAGAATTAAGTGCAGCTGCAACTTAGTGCCGGCACCTTCCACCAACTGGCGCTCGATACGCTCCCGCCAAACATTCAATCAGCCGCCAACTATGCATGCACACGAGTCTTTTTCCGGCACGGATGGTCACACTATGATATGACCATCTACCAGTCAGGTATCGCCAATGGCTGCCATTCATCACTCTGGAATCTGCGGAGGAAGACTGGAGCTGCTGGGTTAAATAGCCGAAAGAAAGGGAAACCGGCATCTCTCGACCCGGCCCAGACTGCTGCCTGGAAGATACTTCAACGCAGCTGGAACATCCAGGTGCCACATCTTCACTATGCCAGCCATTGACCCTGGACTCTGCGCCCCTGTACTTCCTCGGCATCTGCCAGGAAACATCGTGAGAAAACCCCAACAAAGAAATGTAAATTCAGTTCAGTTGCTAATATTTCGATTCAATAAGGTGGCATATTCTTTGGCTTGTCATAAAATTTTGGTAGCAGAAAAAGCCTTTTGTTTTTGAAGAAAGTTTATGTTTCTGTAAAATTAAGCGGTGGCCTAGCTCCTTCTAATAAATTTTTTTTTTCACACATGGGTGTTAATCTGTGTATATAACACAAACTGTGATATAACCTATTACTTTGGTAATGTTATGTATTTCACAATGTGTATGGTATGCATGAATGATGGTGGCTACCATGAAGTTACTTTTTGGTTCAAATAAAGGATTTACACTTTTATATGGCTTAGGATTTCTCTCTCTCTTGTGCGTGAGATCTGGTGCAGGTGAATGCTGCATTTCTGTAGGGTTTGACAACAAGAGCTGCTTTATCATGCTTCACTGTACCTGCTGATTTGAGTTGTTTATTCCATGCTGTCTCATTCTGGTTCAGTGATATGAGGTGCCCTTAGATCTGTGAGCACTGTGAGAACTGCCATTACATCAATAGAATGAAGATGAAGTTGAGTGTCATTCAGATACTGTATACAATGTACAATCTTTAGTTATTAAGGGGAGTTTCTCTTCTAAATGAAGAGTCTGTATTCTTTGTTAAACATTTTTGATTGTTCAACAGAGAATTTAGACTTGAGGTAACATTTCAGTTACCAGTGCAGAAGAAGTTGCAAAGGTTGTTGGGTGAGGATACCAACTGGAGTGCAGGACATAATGATACCAAAGTCATAGTAAATAGGGTGTGTAGAAAGGAGTTTACTTCATTAAGAAAGTTGGAAGTGTGCAGGCAGTACACAAAATGAGGAACTGTTGTAGTGGCTGAAACCCCTGGGCAGATGAAAATTGTGATCACCCTGGAAAGAGGCCAGGAAGGAGTGTGGTGTTAATTATATGCTACAAAATCTAACTTTCTTGCTACTGGTGAAACTCACATTTGCTCTGCCAGTCTCTGATGTGCTCGATGAAGTTCCTCTCCCCTCCGCTCTTAGGGGAAGAGGTTCCTGATGAGGTCCTGATGGACAGAAAAAGAAATTTTGAGTTAATATAACGAACATTTTTTCTGCAAAAGTAAAACAACCAAATAAAATAATATTGTTTCAACATGAAATGAAAGAGAACGGAATCATTTATTTAAGACATTTCAAATTCCTACTGATAAGTGAACGATGAGCATATAATCTACTCAATTATGCACAAGAATCAACATTACTAACAAAGTTCCAGGAAGTCAGAACTTTACTCTGGTTGGAGGATGGCTATCTGAAGACCTTCAAGGGCAAACAAATATTTACCGTCAGCATTACAAATAATTACTGAACAAATTTTAAAATTTGAAATCCTGTAGTAATCTGCCTATTAAAACATACAACCTTATGTTACAGAGTTAACTCACTGTGGCAAGTTCTACAGTTACAAACCGTGAGTAAGACTGTATATGCAGCCACACTCACTGCAGGCATATACTCACAATATATTAATCCAGTCTTTTGCAAACAGAGAACTTAGTGACTAGCAAAAAGCTTCACGCACAATTTCAAACAATCATGAATTTTTCTCAGGAATACCCAACACAAAGTTATAGGAAAAATGTTTATCGCTTACAGCATTTTTGCTGTTCATGCAGTAAAACTGCCACACCAAACACCTACAATGTAACTCTCCTTTCTTTAATTACAGATGAGTACATGCAGTTAGGAGAATGAGTGGCAAATGGGTGGGGTATTTCTCAGCTGGATTCTTTGTAGAGGTGGGGCAGCAAGAACAGCTGATGGTTATGGCAACATGACGGAGTAGGAGACATAATAGGATTGAGGTGCAAGTGGGTGATGGATTTTAAGGCAGCAGCCAGATGCTACATCTTTATACCACACAACAGAGGGCTGTCTGTTGCTGCCATGTTACGGAGCTTGAAACCCAAACTCAGTGCATATCATCTTGCATGTGACAGCCACTGAATAGTGTCCATCTACGAGCCATGTGACATTGGACAACTTTCCAGTATTCCTGCAATACTCAGCCTTTATAGGTCACTCTACAGTGGAGCACCACCCAATCTAAGTTCCAGACATGACATCAGTTATCTACTTCGGAGTGTCGTGACTATTCCTAGAAGTGCAGAACACAATATTGGTATTTCAAGTGCAGCCTATACTGATGGTGCCTACAGCAGTGTTTGTCAGTTGTTAAAAGACAGAGTGCGGGAATGTAAGCTTCAACAATAGTTCTCATAATAGTGCCAATCTCTTAGTGGGTCAGGACAATGTCTACCTTGCCTTCACTCGAAAGCTGTTTCATTTGCTGCATGTTACCATGTACAATGTGTGTTGCAATGAAGCTCTATTCTTCTCGGCTACTCAGGAACATCTCTCTTCTTGTGCATTTTTCTTTACTTTTCTGTCTCTGAAAATTTATTACCAGTGTATTGTATTCTGCCAGGTAGGCTACTTACATGCGTTCATATGCTTCCACACAAAGCTTGCATGGATTTGCTCCAAGTTTAAAAAACATTGCTTTATTTCCATTTGGTTGCAGATGACTATACACTTTTGCTCTCTCATGTTCTGCGATTCTGTGCTTCATTCTTACCTGTTTTATCTTGTGCCTTTCTTGTGCCACTTAATCCCTTCATTCAGGTATCTTTCTGCCTGTGTCATTCCACCACATAATCCCTGCTTCAAGATGTCCTGGCCTGATTACTGTATTTTTCTTCCAGGTCTGGACCTCCTGGATGGCACTGCCATCTCCTCCATGGGGATAACAGTTTTCAAAGTTGTTGCTGCTGTTATAGTCACGACCTTTCCTCTGAGTACAGCACACAACATTCGACTCTAGGATATCACCAGTGCACCTTGCAATGCTCAACTTGCACCTTCAGGAATGATTCTCATTAGTGACAACCCTACAGCCTGTTGGGACTATTTATATGTTGATTTCATTATGAAGCTGTTTCACTTGCTGAGTATTATCATGTACGTTCTGTGTTACAATGAAGTTCTAATGTTCATGGCTACCTGAGCACATTTCTCTTCTTGTGCATGGATCATCCACAACTGGTGGTACATAGGCCCATGATTGTGGGTGACAGGTTGGGCAAGGGAGTTCCCTGTATCATAAGGTAGATCATGGATATCTTATTTCTGCTGATTGGATTCTTCATAACCCTCTACCCATTATTCAAGTGACTGCTCCATAAAGGACTGTCAATACTGATGCAATTCCAAGAAACTGTCAAGACATCCAAGACAAAATAATGGAAAAATACAATTGTCTCCACTACACCATCTCATAAGAAGAAAGAAAAATAGTACTTTGGAGTACAGTACCGGTACATTTGTGAGGGCTAATCTAAAACTACAGTCAGGATTTTCACATGGTTTTCATTAATAGATACATGGGTTGGTTTTTATAGCCTCTTACTGCAATGCCAGATATGTCCAGCCACAGATACTTAGTGTTAGCTGTGAGAAATGTAGAAACAATTTTGGATGTAAAGAAATTTTAATGAGAGTGTTAATTTTTCTGGACAGTCTAGTTACAAGACACAGACAAAAGTTCTCTTCCAGAATAAGTTGGTAGTGAACATATACATCCAAAACACTATGTGTAGCAAATAATGTAGTATAATATCTTCACTGACTTTGCCACCCACAAAGATGTGAAAGATTAGAAGCTCCTTCCACAAAACATACTGTGCTCAGTTCTGTAGAAATAAAGCAGTAATACACATTTCTAACACCAACTGTCAGCCTCTGTGGGCACATAGTATTACAACTCAACAACACATCGCAGTAACACACAGAAATTGGACATTCCTTCAGACGTGGGGACTCTGAAACAAACATTCTGGCAGGTTCCATAACTCCATAGGTTCACAGACGGGTTAAGGGAGCCTCTGAAAATCTTAGTAGCAAATATTTCATAGTGTAGTGCTGAATTTATTAGCTACAGCTTGTGATAAACTACATTCACACCCCAATATTTCATTTAAGTTTCTACCCTAATAGGTCGTACAAAAATGTTTAGTTTAGAAATTCAAATCATCCTCAATGAATGAAAAACGAGTACGTAGAATATATTTTTCTTTCGAGAGCAAACATCAAATGGAATACTTGCATTTGTTAATATTTTTTATTGAAAAATCATGAAAATGAAGGTATGAAATGACATGAAATAGTGCTTGGTAGTGGAGAGTTAATGCTTTCTCTTCATCTGTAGAATAGCCAACTTGCATTGGAGCTCTCATGTTACTTGATGCGATATTATTTCTTGGTCAAAGAGGCTTGGCATGCAAAGGTTCAGCTTAGGAAATTGCAGATACAAACAAAGAAAATCTCCTGTGAATATTAGTACTCTTATTTCTACAATAATCCAATACTTAAGCAAGGTCAGATACCAACAAGTGTATGGAAAGTGTTTACATGTGCATTATCTGATATGTGATGCTCACAATGAAATTACTTCTAGTTGTCATGTCAATGGTGCCATAATGGAACAGAGAAAATAAAATATATTTCTCAATTACTGTTGCTGCCGCTCCTGATTCAAATTACACTGAAAAGCAACATTCACCCTGCATTACATTTACTGTGATAAGGAGAGTGATAAATGTCAAACACTTGACTGATTTTTGTAATTTGTAGATTGTAATCATAAAACAAGAATTGCTATTCCACACATATTTTAATGAACACTTGTGATCAGTCAATTCCTACTAATGAATGTCACAGACGTGATTGTTTTGTTTTGTTTTAGGATGTTTAAACACTCAAGGTTATAAGCACCCATGTCAAAACTATGGAACACAAAAACAGAGGAGTTGAGCTACTGAACATCAATCCCAAATGACATAGAACAAGACAGCTAAAAGCATGGGCATCGAGAAAGGGCTACCGAAGACACCATACAGAAACGGAGGACCTTCACCATTACTTTTATGTTCCTGTTTGGGTTTGCCATCAATCATTCAAAAAATGAAATTCCATCAGGACATGGGAGACAACTAAAACATGGGAAAATACGTACATAGCAGTGGGGGAGAAACACTTGTCAGATGATGATGGCAAAAAAGGCAGTTGCCAATGTGAGAAGTAGGAAAGCTAGAGATTGCAAATCAGGAGATGAAAGGAACAGATTAGATGCCCTTGGATTGTGTGATATGAGATGGGGAGAAAATGATCTTTTACTCAGGGACTGGGGGGGTAATCAAGAGTGATGAAAATGGAATAGGAATATTGATAGGACAAAAGGTGAAAAATAGCATAATGAAGGTACAATATATTGATGGAGGACTGATGATGACAAGATTGAAGGGTAGTTCAAAAGATTTGGTGTTAATACAGGTATATAGTCCAACCAGCCAGCATTAGATGCAGTTGAAGAAAATTATGAGGAAATATAAGAACTCCTTGATAAAGAAAATAGGAATTCCTGCCTCATCCTAATGGAGGACTGGAATGCAGTGGTTGGTAAAGGAAGAGACGAAGATACAGTAGGAAAATTTGAATTAGCAATAAGAAATGAGATGTGAGTGACTACTTTCTGTAAAGAAAATTCATTAGTAGTGGTCTAACACATTATTTGAACACCACAAAAGGAGATGTTACACATGGCTATGAAATTTGAATATGGAAAGATATCAGTTGGAATACATCCTCACACAAAAAGGTTTAGGAACTGTTTGAAGAATGCCAAAGCTAATCCAGGAGCGGATATAAATTCAGACCACAACCTAGTAGTGGGAGAAATGCAAGTGTAGTTGATAAAAGTCTAGAGAGGTAAAGCAAAATGAAAATAGAAAGATTCAAAGAGGTAGGAAAAGCATCAGATTGAGAAAACAGATTGGCAGAAAAATATGAAAGAGGTCGTTTTGATGGAAGTGTTAATGACAAATGAACAAAAATGAGGGAAGGACTCATGGCCTCTGCCAAAGAAGTACTAGGAATTAGAGCATCCCAAAGAAGCAGGAAAGAATGGATAACAGAAGACATGTTGAAAAAGATGGAAGAACGGAGAAAGTGGAAAAACGTAAGAACTGAAGTAGGTACAAGAAACTGAATAATGAATTAAAAAGAGAAACTGAAGAAGCAAGCGAAAAATGGATGACACAGAAATGCAACAAAATAGGGAAAATGGAGAAAGAGAGAATTATGAAATGTCTAGGCTGGCTAGTGAGAGAGGTTTTTAACATAAGAGAAAGTGGAATAAGATGGAAAGAGCAGATGGCACTCTAGCAGAAGAAACACAGGAGGCTTTGAACATATGGCAAGAATATATTGATTGTCTGTATAAGGGGGATGAAATACAAAATGAAATACTGTTTATGTAGAAGGTGAGAGTTTGATGGCTTGATGCACAGCTGGACAGGGGATGGGGATGCTACCTTGAAACAGGGCGATTGCACAACCTGATAGCTGAATTTAATGTCTCATGTTTGCATGGCCATGTCCTTCATGGATTGAGGGGTAAAAAGAACAAACTATAGGTGCCAGATGGGAGATTGCACAGTTTGTGATTAGCCAAGAACTTGTAAGCAACTGCGTAAGACACATTTTCCTTTACCCGGATCTCCCAGACAGCTCACTCATCACGATACATGGGACAATCTAGAGAGGAGGTGGCATGGTCACCATTGCAGTTTATGCAGTGGGGAGAAGTGGTGGCCAATCGCCCTTGTGCACATCCCTACCAAAGGTTACACATTTGGCTGGCTGATGGACAGCTATGATATCTTGATCAGAGAGGTGCGACTGGATTTCAGCCTCCGTCAGACGACTGAGCAGCCTAGTGTAAATAGCACTAAGGGAAGAATTCAGAGTTCTATGGGCCTGTACATTAACAGGATAGATGTGGAGAAATGAGGCAGAAGCAATTGTTGTGCTTAAAATCAGAATTAGTCTCTAAAAGCAAAGTGCCATTCCATAGATGAGAGCAGGATTCACAGGGTCAACAACTGCATAAACATCCTTGTGAATAATGAACAGATCTACCATCTTCACTATGTGAGACCACGAGGTACCGTGGTGCAGCTGGAAAGGTCCTTGAATCATTAGCCTCATTCTGTCTAGGTTTTTGTATACACTGAGTGTGAAGATGACTGGCTCATTGTGACAAAATCCTGAATGATTGATAGCGTCTTCAATGGCATGCTCCATCAAACTGGGGGCCACCTTCACAAGGGAGCACACCCGCCTTAGGTGATTGGTCACACCTCAGGTCACACCTCCCGAACATGTTACAGATGGTCCAATCAGCAATTTGGGAAGGTTGTAGCTCAGGCAATCACCCCTCATTGGGTCTGGCCTGTACCAGGGTTTATGTGCGAACCCTGCCTGTCAACCTGGGAATTATGCAGTACCCAGTCACCTGTTACATGTCAGATGCATGTCATGGCCATCAGGAGCACACAAGGAGGAAGAAGAAAAAGATTAACCTCAAAAGCCAAAGCAGAGTAACGAGAGGAGGAGGGAAACGAAGAAAGGTAAATGAAATGAAAAACAGTGGTGAGAAGGTTCTCATCTCAGCAACATGCAGTGTGGAATATTCCCAGTATCACCAAGTAATGTTCCCCAAGGGAGGGTGCAAAGAACAGCAAGATGATTGACATGCAGAACAGAAGGGAAAAAGACACTGCTAAGGCTGGGGTCCTGTGGTAGTAAAGTACAAACCCGCCAAAGGTTGGCGAGCCCCCTGGTGTGGAAGACATGGTTATGGCAAGGGAAGTACCATTAGATGATTGTATGAAGTTGCTCTGACATTTTCTTCAGTGAAATCCTCTTGTGAAATTTTCTCCATGTGCTTTTCTTAACCTTATGTTGCTGAGTGAGTGTTGCCATTACCATATACTTCATTTGGAGATATTTGACATTTAAAACCAGTTCAGTAGCTGTTCACAATATTAGGGAATTCTGAAACACTATATGCCACATCTGATACCCATGGAATTCTCAGTTTGGCACTGCAATACCAATTGATGCTCCCTTGGGTACACTTGCCGTTGCTGTTTAAACTCTCAGTAAGTTAAATTTGTCAGCTGAAACATCTTGTGGTATGGGGTGTTCCATGTGAGATCATGCCATCTGTTTAGCTACAGTTGTCAGCGTCAACAGAGTGCAGAAGCTAATTACTAGAAGCTCGAAACGTTACCATTGATGTTGAGGTTACAAACTCAGACCTTATTAAGTGAATTTCACTATCTTTGTGGAAACTTGGGCACCATTCCCCCTGATCTAAAGTTGTTGGGAGTGCAATTCCTATCAATCCTGAATTACATTAGGTGTGCATTAAGGAAAGCAAATTATTTCTTGGTGAAACCAGAAACTGATTTATTCAAGTTAAATATAATTTATGTCATTATTGACAATCTTACCTGAACCCAATTTGAGACAGTGAAAACTGTAGACGAAACATTTCCTGGATACACTACTTTCCACACCCATTTATTATTATTATTATTATTATTATTATTATTAGATTCAGATTCAGATTCTTTATTAGTCATTCAGCATTGTTACATGCAATAGACTTCATCAGTTCACTTAACCTATTAATTTTACAAAAAAAATTTTTACACATTTAAGTTGATATTAGGCGTTTCTAAAAATTCTTCTAATGAATAGAATGGATTGGTTAACAAGAAGTTATGAACATTGTCTTTAAATAATTTGTCAGGCTTGATTGACCCATTTTTAGACAATTTGTTATATATTTTAATTGCCATTTACTTGTGACTATTGTTAGTTTTAGCTAATCTATTTTGTGGCAACAGCAGAGAAGTACACGTTCTTGTATAGTAGCCATGTCTTTCATTTGTTACACTTCAATTAGGTAGTTCAGCAAGTATGTAGTTAACACTGTCAAGAATATATAAATTAATTACTGTTAAAATTCTATATTTAGTGAACAATGGTTTACAATGTGTTCTATTATCTACCTTAGCCATTACTCTGATTGCTTTCTTCTGGATCACCATAATTTCATTTATTTTTCTGCTGTTTCCTCAGAGTATTAACCCATACCTTAAAACAGATTGAAAAAAGGCAAAGTACGCTGTCCTTACGTACTCAAATGTCACACAACACATCGGTCTCTTCAACAAATATATAACTCTTGACAACCTAACCACTATGTGATCAACATGAGAGTTCCATGTTAGACTGTTGTCAAGTACAATACCTAAAAACTTTGCCTTTTGTTTTTCTATTTTTGTAGTCTTTGATAGACTGAACCACATATTCTGGGTCTTTTCCTCATTTAATAGCAGACCATTGGCATGAAACCATGATGTTGCGTTTTCTTTTGCCAATTTCATATCACTTACAAGGTTATCATGTACATGGTTTACAGATAGAAAAGTTGTGTCATCTGCATACATATGTCTTTACATCTATATTTCCTGGTAAGTCATTTATGTGCACAAGGAAAAGAAGTGGTCCCAATTTAGATCCCTGTGGCACTCCATGTTGAACCTCGAGTATGTTTGACAGATGACTTCCTGAACTCACCACCTGGTTCCTTTTATTGAGGTATGATTTGATGAGTTTTAAACTTTTGTCACATATTCCATAGTACTCAAGTTTAGAGAGCAGAAGTGAGTGGTCAACACAGTCAAAAGCTTTGCTCAGATCACATAAGGTTACCTGTGCGTGCGCATGGTCCTCAAATGCCGCTAGAATGTCTCTGACTAAGAGCTCCTTATCTGTAACCAAACTGTGATGCACTTAACATACCATTTAGTTCTGGGTACTCAAACATCTGCTTATATATTATGCCTTCAAAGACTTTTCCTAGTACTGGAATTAGTGAAATTGGTCTGTAGTTTGCAGGATCTGATTTGACACCCTTCTTAAAGACTGGAGTTACCTTGGATAGTTTGAGAGGATCAGGAAAAAACCCTTCTATGAGACACAGGTTTATAGAATATGTTAATGGTGCTGCAATGTAATGTATGATTTCTTTCAATAGATTGTTTGACATATTAAAAATATCTGTACTGTATGAATTTTTCATTTCTTTGACTATTTTAAGAACTTCATGTTGGCATACCTCTCTGAAGTGTTTCAATGATGATCTGGCCCTGTTATGATTTAGGTTTGCTCTCTTCAGATAATCTATACATGTTACATTGGGTTTACTGATCAGCTTTTTGATATCATCAGCACAGCATACAAAATATTTATTGAATGTATCTGCTGGTATTGGGACTGTCTTGTCGAAGTTTCTGACTTCACCTTTAACAGTATTAATTACTGAACAGGCTGTTTTGCATTGGTTTTTACTATTTTTTCTGAAATTTGTGTTGTATCTTAGTTTCGCCAATTGCAACTCTTTCTTACACAGTTTCTTAGTGATTTTTTCGAGATCCTTAATTTCATTAGAATTGTTTACTTTGGCAAGGCACTTCAACAGCAGTAGCTTATGTTTTAGATTCTCCAGTTCTTTGGTGTACCAAAATTTACCTTTTCTTGTTTTATGGTATTTCTTTTGAACAAGATGGGCTTTTAAAACGTCTGTTAAGTAATTGTGGAATGTTTCATAAACTGTTTGGGCACTGGAATCACAGTTTTGAAATAATTTGTCCCAGTTTGTTATGCTCAACTGGTGTGTTAGTTTTATGAGACTGTGTTTTGTTAATATTAAGGTATTAGATTTTGTTAACTTTTGTCCAGCCTTGCTCTCATCTCCTTTTATAAAATGTCTTAACTTTACTGTTAACATGGAGTGGTCTGAGAAAACAAACTCCTTTACCTTGGTGGAGTACATATCATGAGCACAGTTGACAAAAGCATTATCCAAGCACGCTTGTAGTCTTGTTGGTTCTGAATTTACATGATGGAAGTTGTGCTGCCTCAGCATATTCAGTAACTTATTTACACTGGGTTTGTTACATGTTACATCAAAGCTTGAATTAAAGTCTCCCCCAATTACAGTTACATACTGTTTCCGTTTCATTATGTAGCAGAGTACACTGTCTAAATTATCTAAAAAAGTTTTATCATCTGAGTCACGGGAATGGTAGATACATACTATGATAAGTTTCATTATATCACATATGATCCCGGTAATTTCAAAGTGTTTCTCTACACATGCCCAACTAAGATCTAGTTCTCTACACTCTATTTCATTTGAAACATAGATAACAGTACCACCATTACGGTACTGAGATCTGCAAAAACTGTTTCCATATTTATAACCTTCTGGTACATAGTATTGTATTTGTTCTGGTTTAAGCCAATGTTCTGATATACATAAGAAAGATTACTTATTCTGTGGCAATGACTCATCCAGAATTTCATCTTTATTTTCAAGACCCTGAATGTTTAAAAATAGGATGTTGTTGTGACTCATCTGTGAGTTAGCAGGCTGGTTTTTCACATTTTTATTTTCTTCTTGGCTTGAAACCATAAAAAATTATCATTGAATGACACAGATGTCTTTTTCCTTTAGCTCCTCCTTAAGCATTTCTGTGTTGCTGCTCCAGTCTTTGTTGGTTCTGTTACTGCTGCTGCTTCTGCTGATAATGATGGTGCTGCTGCTGTTTCACTTATTTCTGGTGTTTGTTGTTCCATAACTGCTGTGCCTTTCTGTGAATTATTAACATTTGGAGTGTTCACTTGCATTAATAAAATTTCACATTTGTCTTGGAGAGGTGTAGCTTCACTGATAGCAGATTTCACATTGGATTCTACAGGATACACACACTTCCTGTCCATGAGAGGTATGACTTTTCTATCATCACACTGCATATTTGAGATTTTATTTACAAGTTCTAAAATTTTGGTTACTATTACGTTTTTTCCCAGTACATTTAGATGGGAACCATGTGTTGTGTGAAATCTTTTCCCTAAATTGGTGATGTTCACAAATGTTACATTTTCAAACCGCTTGCAAATATTTTGCATCTCTTTATTTGCAGTTTCAATATCTTTATTTACACAGGACCATTCTATCAAGTCGTAACGGTGTGGCACTGAAAAAACAACAACATTTGTTCCTCTCAGCTCATACAGTTTTCTTTTTAGCGAGATTAAGAGATTGTTTTTTTCGTTCCTAGCTATATCATTTGATCCTGCCAGGGAGATGGAAAAGTCCATTTTGCTCAATGAGGAAATTTTTTCTTGACTCATTGACGTAGCAGCACTGAATTTTGCTCCTGGTTTTATTGTACAGTTAAAACTAAAATTCTGACTACTTGTACGCCGAAATTCAGCGGCTGTATTTCGTCCTTGGCTGTCGGCATACAGTTCAATTTTACCGGTACTTGCTGTTCCGAGATTGCCTGTTTTCTGCCTATCTTTGCAGTTAGTGAAGTCTTGTTTGGCACTATTTATTGTGTCTTTTGCTAACACATGTCGATATTGTCTCAGTAGAGCAGCTTAGCGGTGGAAGACTCTTCGTGAGCACTTTTGCATATGATCTTTTACTTAACTGCTGCTGAAATATTCCATGTTTTACCTTATTCACAGAGTCGTTTGATTTTCCACATGGTACACTCGCACTGTTAACTTCACTTTCACAATCCGTAGTCGAAAGAGCTTGAAAGTAATTTTCGTTCACTATATTTATGGTTCTTTTGCCGTTTTCTGTATCTTGAATTATCTGTTTGCGTCTTTTGTACTTCACTTCTGTCCAATTCTCCAACATATTCGTACTTTCATGGCGCGAGTTTTTAATGTTACGTTCACTTTTTTCTTCTTTAAGTTTCTTGATATCCATCTTCAAGGAACTGATAATAAATTGTAAACTAGACACCCGTTCGCTGAGCTTTGTAATTTCATCCTTACAACTGTCACAATTTTTCTTTTTCACGGCAAAATTCACACTTCTTCTCGGACATGCACAACGAATTTTTACACTAGCCACCATCTTACTATTATTATTCTTTCCAACTCCTGCTACATGAATGGTTTAAGGCTTTTTTTGTTTTACTACATTTCAAATAATTCTGATTGTAGTAACAAATTACACAAGACATTTCATAATACCTCTTACTAGTTTTCTCAAATATTGGAGGTCATGAAATTAAACATTTTGTTTAACAACACAATGTTAAATAGTGGCAACGATTTATTTACAAGTGATACAAAAGAGCTGCGGGTTTGCACCTGACCTTTTTAAGTAGTAGACAGCGTCATGTAGCTCCTGTTGCCAGCTATGTGGAAGGCATAGTACCCTGTTGGCAGAGCCTGTTCTGTTGATGGTGCAAATGCACCAGTCTACTGCCTGCGTAATCTCTGTAACAGCTCTGAAGTGAATGCTACAAAGTGGTTCCTTCATCTTCAGAATCAAATCACAGTTACAAGGACTTGAGACTGGGGAGTATGGTGGATGGTACAGTACGTCCGAGTTCCATCGACTGAACAGAGCAGCCACAACTTGCACTCTATGTGCATGTGCATTGTTGTGCAAAATGATGGCTGGGTTGTACAGAAAGTGTCGCTGCTTCTTTAGCAAAGATGGTCACAGGTTTGCACTGTATTACTGCTCGTTCTTGGAGCCATTTATGGTCTGCGGTGGAGGGATGTAATGCATTAGTGTCTCCACAGCCACTGTAAGAACCAACCCTCACACTTACACTGGGATGTGATGAAAGGGCTTGGAGCACTTCACTGAAAATCAAGGGTGAAATTTAGAGTGTGACCTTAGCAAGAGCTCATCACAGATATAATAATTTTACTGACAGAAAACTAGCATAACTAAATACAATGAAAATTGCAAATATATTTATAAGTGTTATTTAAATTTGTAGATAGCACAATGTACTCAAATTCTGACTAAAAATGTGTGTGGAGTACCACAAATATGATTTCAGAAAATCTGATTAAAGAATATAATATTATGACAACGAGGTCATTAGAGACGGAGCGCAAGCTCGGGTTAGGGAAGGATTAGGAAGGAAATCAGCCGTGCCCTTTCAAATGAATGATCCCGGCATTTGCCTGAAACGATTTAGGGAAATCACGGAAAACCTAAATCAGGATGGCTGGAGACGGGATTGAACCATTGTCCTCCCGAATGCTCTGTAATTGGGAATCCTGTATTTCCTTACTTTCATAGAACAACATAGTTCTGTATTTTAATGCCTGAAATGAAGTAAACAAATTTCATGGAGGAGACAAATATCAGTAATCCTTTTTTTTGTGGGATGAAAAGCATCTAGAATCAGGGTGGTGAGCACTGAATTTTGCACAGGAAACAAAGCATTAGCAGAAACTGTATGGGGAAGTGACAAACTTCAATGTTCACATGTTCTGCAATACAGGTTAACATTGCACGTAACACACAACACAAGTCAGTACTGTTAATAGTGGGTTGATGATACACGTATGTATACTACCACATTCTCTGAATCAACCTACTGCACCACAAGCTGTTAATTTGCTCTAATTTTGCCAGGACTATCTCATGCAACAAATAGTACCATAGGATAAACCAGCAGAAAAATGCTCCTGTTGGAGCACATAAAATATGAATATGTTCCTCTTTGAAATACTGACAAGAGACTGGAGAACCTGTGGCCTCAGTCTACATTCTGCCTTCCTCTCCAAACATTTTTGTCTATGAACATATGTCCACTATTTTAACACAGAATATTCTAGAGTTTTACCTGTCCTCTCTCTGTAGTGAAGCCTTCATACTCAGTATCTCCCTGTCACTGTCACTGTCTATGTCTCTGTCTATCTACCACTTTCTCATTTTCTCCCACTGATTTACAGTATATCCCACTGCCACTGCCACTGCCACTGTCTCTGTCACCTCTCTCAATTACACTGTCTGCTTTTGTCTTTCTTTGATACTCCCACTCTCTCCACAACACATTAACAGTTCAAAAATTCTGGGGCATCCAAGTTATTTTTCCTCTTAAGCACTGGTGTGTAAAATTTTGGTCTAAAATTTGCTCTCTGACAACTGTGTGTTCAAGCCCACTGGTCTTAGAGGGTCCACACTCCACCCCTCCGTCATCCACAGAGCCTGTGTATTGTCCACACACATCTTTTGTTTTGACTACACTGCCTCCTCTCTCTCTTTCTCCCACTGACTGTCTTCGTTTATCTCTCCTCCTCCTTTACTGCCACTGTGCCACTGACCACTAATATCTCTTTTCCACTTCTCTAAAGAAATTCCCATCACTTGACTGTTAATTTTTCATTTGTTTTACACAGTCATGATCTCAGCTTCATAGCCTTTCTCAAGATCATGTTGAAATGTTAAAATACCTCTACCCCGTCTGTACTTATCGAAAAAATATTTTTTGTCTTAAAAGATGAGTTTTATTGCAGGATATGAGTACTTGTCTAAGATACGAAATCTGGATCACATTGTGCACAGTTGAAAACCAGAACTGGCCTATGGAAATAGAAATATGTTTTTTCAGTGATGACATGTCACACAGGGCAGACATTTTTTAACATTTCAACATACACACAAGAATTGCTATAAACCCAATGACATTATTGTGCAAAATAAAAGCACACTCAGAAGTCAAATGAAGGACATTTGTGACAAAACATTTTATCATTTGTTTTACTTTATCTGATATTTTGCTCATCAATTGCCATTCATTGAAAATATCTGGCTTGTGATTTGTACCATAAAAGAGTAAAACTGTTAGAAATATTTTACGGAATTTCCAGTCTT
Organism: Schistocerca serialis cubense; assembly: GCF_023864345.2. Classification (NCBI taxonomy): domain Eukaryota; kingdom Metazoa; phylum Arthropoda; class Insecta; order Orthoptera; family Acrididae; genus Schistocerca; species Schistocerca serialis. The sequence goes on along the minus strand of NC_064641.1, from coordinate 963,241,805 downwards.
TCCAGTATTACAAGATTTTTGCCATCATTTTCTTTCCAGATATATTAAGATCCCTGTTACCCAATTTTTTGTTACTGCAATACCACTTTGGCCATATCTGTATAGGTATCAAGTGTCCATTGTTTAGAGCGAGTGATCGTAAAGCTTCATGGTGAAAAAAGTCTGACTAAAAACATAATTTTGTGACATGAGAAATCGTTAATTGGCCCTAGAACCCTTGCCACATGTCCATGGCATCAGACAAAACTACATTTATGCATCAGACCAGTAATTACATGCATATTTTGCAGCAAAAGTATGACTACTTGTTACTAAAAACCAGTGGTTCCAAGTTATGTTATAAATAAATGTTTTGATGTTCCCTGGGAATGTCATCTTTAGAACATACAGTAAAGTTTTCCATTATTTCCCATCAAAAAGAAATGAAAGTGACAAAAAATGGCTCTGAGTACTAGGGGCTTAACTTCTGAGGTTGTCAGTCCACTAGAACTTAAAACTATTTAAACCTAACAAACCTAAGGACATCACACACATACATGCCCGAGGCAGGATTTGAACCTGTGACTGTAGCAGTCACGCGGTTTCAGACCGAAGTGCCTATCACTGCTCGGCCTACCCGGCCGGCTAACTTTTACATTTTACCCTGTATTGTAGGATAGTTGCAGTACCACAATTCTTCCTTCAGGTATACAAAATGTCACTAGAGTGATGTCTATCCAAAACACAGGACCATTAGTTCATTGATCAACATAACCTGAGACATGACCCACAAAAATTGAATTTTTACACACAGCTTTTTCGAACATAGGAGTGCTTCACACCGTCATGCATAAACCAATTGCAATTGTAGAGGTGTGGTTAGTGTTCAGTAAGAAATTATATTTACACTGTATTTAATCCCAATGAGCACATTTTCTTTATCTCCAATATTCCTCAGACTGTCATGTTTCATGTCAAACCTTCTTTAAAATAACAATAAAATTGGGTTAGTATAACAATACAATGAAAATCAATTTTTAGCTTATGCAAGCTTCCAGAGCCAGACCAAGTACGTCATATTTTCAATAAAATTGGGTTGCTATATTTTTAGTTAGAATCCAGCGAAGTGTCACACTCCATGATCGGTCCTCACTCTCAGCAGTCCTAATTTCAATGGCTGAGCAGCTTCTGAATACTGCACATTCCTGTTCTTGATATTAAGCAATGCTGAAGTTCATTTAATGAACAATATCCGCTGGATAGAGGACAACTGGAAGCTAGGGTTTTGGAGTGAAGTGACAAATTATCTCCTCCATGGCAATCTGATGGCTGGATTCAGTTTGCAAAACCCTATGTTTGCTTTACCTGCCATCATCTTCGTGCCAACAAAGACATGCACAGGAGGCATGCCATATAATATGCTAGTCCTCCTCATTAACTTGTTCTCTCCATATTGCACTTTAGAAAATGCTAAATGCAGAAGGATAAGGGTATATTTGACAGTACTCTGTACTGTCTACAGCAGAGGATGATTGCAGAGACAATGGCTGTTTGAGTCAGTTCAACAATGCCAGCTGTCATGAAGTGGAATCATGAGGAAATGATATATGGACTGTGACATTCCTGAAGTGTGCCTGTATGCCCATGTTCCAGCCTGAGGGCAATGGTTTATCTTAAGGATGAGATATCAAGGTGGCTTCACTCCAAACCCGATGTCCACTATCTCCATCTTCTCCAGTATCGACTATCAAGGATGTATGGATGAAAGTGTCCCCAGAGGAGTTCAAGCCATAAAAAATGAGAAGGGTGGGCACACCCCATCTTAAAGTCCACTAATATGTGCCCTTATGCATTGGAGTCCGTAGTGTGTAGAGTAGGAACACCAACCTCTGACAGTGGGCACTTACTGTTACTCACCTAGTGAGGCTGCATCTGGAGACCTAGTACTGGGGCCGGCCTCTGGTTCCCGGTCACGCTGACTGGCCTTGCGCTTAGTACCTCCAGCTGTAAATACACAGAGATGAAAACTTCTTTTGAAAATCTTCGTCTGCTGCTTTAACGATGTGTTCCTATTATACCTGCAATGACTGGCATATAAGGGTATTTTAACTTACTGAGCTGTACTGAGCCTACAACCGATTTCAACAGCCGTTATTAAGAAACAGAAACCCATGTTCATTGCATGTCTGTAGAACAGAAAGAAAGAAAGAAAGCTTTCAGCATTGTCCTCAGGGATAGAAATTCTATGAACTGTGCTTATACATGACACTCCAGAAGAATGATACACAGCCCTATGCCCTATTAACAATAAATTACTTTATTTTAATATCATGATTACAGTATGAAAATAGTGATGTTAAACAATTCGTCATACATAAAGGTACAGATATTGGTCATTAGATTTATTTCTATTTTGTAAGTGGTGACGTATGTCTTTCTATAAAAATGTGATGTAGCAATGACATCAATTATGAATTTTAAAGTAATTATAAAAGAGTTTCAGAAAAGTATAGAAGGTAAGGTATAGAAGATAATTTGTCATTTGACTAAATCGCTACACTGCAACACATCTGGCTGTAGTGTTAGGAGAAAAAAAAGACATGAAACAGAAGCTGTGGTTGACAGAGGAGTAAGACAGGTGTTGAAGTCTTGCACAACTAACCAATCAAGCACAAAATGTGAGATTAAGTGACCACAGGCTAAATTTATAGTCTGCCCACACCACTTGTCATAGCCAAGCACCAAAAATGTATCGAACCTAGGTAATTTATAGATATAGTGCCTGTTCTTTTGGTCACACTTCCATAACAACAGACACCATACCTTTATAAACATAGGTGCCTAATGGTATATTTGCCTTTCAGTCCAGATGCACTATGTTGTCTGCTATTCTACAGAAATACAGTACACCTGCAAGCAAAGAAGAATAACATACTGGGTACAACATGCTGTAGTGTGCATCATATGGATATTTGGGTTAGATAGGAAACGTGCTCTGACAGCAAGAGTAATTAAGGTGACCACTCATGTAAAGTGAAAAATCTCTCCAAATCCCAGTACAGAAGAAATTTTCATCTGCCACTATTCTATTGTTTCAATGCCATATTCAAGTAAAAGTGAAATTTCTTTCATTAGCCCTGGATAAACATTCATTCCAAACTTGTTGGATGTATCTACAGTGCATAACTACAGCCATCCCCGTCTTCTCATTTGTGCATTTGTGTGCAAATAATCTTGCAGCATGAGAAAAAAATGCTGTGAAAAGACTGGTACAATACATACACACTGATGAATTAAATTGTGAGGATCTGAACAGTGAAATTTGGAATACATTTTGATAGGTTGTGGATGAAAACAGCAAGTCAACTATGTACATATGCATCATTGTGTTTCCAGTCAGAAACTTCTCATTTAAAGCAATGCATTTGTAAGAAAACCCACACTGACACAGCTATTTCAGTGATACTGAACATATTAAACAACAGTTGAACAACAAAGTGTGTAGCCATGTGTGCTGAAGGTACAAGTCCTTCTCATGCTGTTTCTGGTGAAGGTTTCAAAGAACTAGGCCAATGATTAATAGATCTAGGTGCAGATTCAGCACTTCATATGTACTGAATACATCAGCACAGCACCACAAATATCAATGTTGACTGCCATATAATGTGTTTGGAAACAAATCTGTTCCATCCATTAACAGTAGTTACTGATAGCAACATAATACCTATCCTACTCATCATCTTTGAGCTTGCATTGAGTTCTGCCCAGTTCTGTCTCAGGATTGTTCTTCCACCCCTATTAGTTCTACATGAACAGCGACCCACAGAACGATGGATAACGTAGCTCACTTAGAATTGGCCGATAAGCAACTTTCGTACGGGTTCACTGAATGCAGTGGAATGATTACAGTGGGAATAGTTCAGCACAGTGTAAAGGCCACCACATCACAATTTCATCTATGTGCAGTGGCATTAACCTGCATTTTGTTTTTTGATGTTTGCATATTTAAACTCTTCCATATTTGTAAAAGTTTTTCAGGGAAACAATATTGATATGGGTAAAAACTAAATCAATTATAATTACATTGTTACTGTGTGACAAGCTGCTGTAGACTGTGTGTCCCTTATACCAAAATATTTAGATAATGCTAAACAACATCTAGACATGTCTCTGGAGTTCTGGTTCACTATTTGTACTTTCTTCAACCCTGAAAATTTTGTGACATTGTTTTCCAGTTTTGTTAATTAGTTCATGTAAGATACAATTTCAGTATACTGTACATTCATTAATAAGAAAAAATACATGTCATAATTTAAGGAACAACAACCTAGTCAGGTTTGTAGACCAGTTGTTCCTGACACTGAATAAGTAATTATTTATACATTATTTACGTAGTTCAAAAGCCATTAATTACTTAAGATACTATTTCATGACACCACTTATTCCTGTACACTGTCACACTTTACTAAAATTCTGATAACTGGTAGGCTGAAATTTTCTGTATGTGGTGGCTTTCTTAAGTTCCCAAAATAATTTAGCTCAAAGGAATTATTAAAAATTAAAATTTTTTAGTTACTTGAAAACAGCGACTGTTGGAAATAAGGGATGTTTTGTTGAATATTGTGAAAGAGGCGCCTTGTGGTGTAAATCAAAGATACAAATCACTTGGTATGTGAAAGAGTTAGTAATAAAACTCATCTGTTTACCTTTATAATCATCAATATCATCATCAACATTATTATCAACATCAACAACAAAGACAGCAGGAAGGATGAGTCAGAGCATCCATCGTAGTCTTCCAAACTCAAGTTCAAATGAAATTCTTCAGAGGCACCTTGAATGTGAACTCATTACTAAAATTTGGTAAACAGGAAGAACTTCAAATTCTCTTAGACAAGCAGCATGACATACAATTTTTAGCAGTACAAGAAACAATTTTCAACAAAAATGATACAGTACCTAAACAACCACAAAATTTTTTGAGGAGAAACCAGCAATAAAAATTATAAAAGGAATGCCAATACTTGGTACTGCCCTCTATATTCATAAAAAGTTTGAATATAATGTGACTATTTCAATCTCATTCAGAAAGACACACTTCTCACAGTGAAATGCAAAAACAGAGAGTTTACCTTTTAATTGCCACATTCCAATTCATGACGACGATAAGAAAAATACAAGTGAAGTAGCAGCATTTGATAACTTTTGGAAGACAAATATCAAAAGCTACAGAAGCAACTTTTGTGATGCTACTAGGGTATTTTAAGAGAATATCCATCCCATAAAAGATGGAACAAAAATGGCTCAGGGCTCACTAATCTTCATATAACATTTCAGTTGATGTTTGTCAACTTCTTTCATAAAATTTCATGGAAAGTAAAAACGTGGATATCTCCAATTATAATTCTAAAGGCACTGCAATGAGATCAAGTGGCTATTTCTCAAAACAATACTAAATATATTACGAATGTGAAAGTAACAAGAAACAGAGAATTAGTCTCTGATCATTACATGACAAATTCAACTGTAATTTCTCCCTATTAAAAACCACAAGAGACAGCAAAAATTGATAAAATATGACAGAGAGAGGCTCAACATCACAAGAGAGAAAATACAACATTTGCAAGAAGAAATTAAAATAGAAAAATCAGGAAAATGGGAAGAATTGTCCAAAGCAATCAATAGGGAAGTGAAGAATGTATTAGAACAACAAAAATGAAGATAGCCTGGTGGAATGAAACCTGTGAAAAAGCAGTTGCAGAAAGAACAAAAGAAAGGAAAGAAGGAAAAGTTCTTGGAAGACTGAGCGCTTTGATGAATTTGAAGTGCAAAGGAAAGAAACTGAAAGAATAATAAAGGGTGCTAAATAGTCTTCTGGGAAGTGTAAACTTATTGACATATGAAACAGCTTTGTTAAAGAACACACCCAGAATTTCTATAGGATTTTTAACAATCACCTAAATTACTACCATGCTTCAAGTATTTACACTACTGGCCATTAAAATTGCTACCCCACAAAGATGACGTGCTACAGGCGTGAAATTTAACCGGCAGGAAGAAGATGCTGTGATATGGAAATGAATAGCTTTTCAGAGCATTCACACAAGGTTGGCACCAGTGGTGATACCTACAACATGCTGACATGAGGAAAGTTTCCAACCGATTTCTCATACACAAACAGCAGTCAACCGGCATTGCCTGGTGAAACGCTGTTCTGATGCTTTGTGTAAGGAGGAGAAATGCATACCATCATGTTTCTGAGTTTGATAAAGTTTGGTTTGTAGCCTATCACGATTGCAGCTGATCATATCGCGACATTGCTGCTTGCGTTGGTCGAGATCCAATGACTGTTAGCAGATTATGGAATCGGTTTGTTCAGGAGGGTAGTACGGAATGCCATGCTGGATCCAAACAGCCTCGGATCACTAGCTGTCAAGATGACAGGCATCTTATCTGCATGGATGTAACAGATGGTGCAGCCACATCTCAATCCCTGAGTCACAAGACAACAACAATCTGCATGTACAGTTCAACGATGTTTGCAGCAGCATGTACTATCTGCTTGGAGACCATGGCTGCAGTTACCCTTGACGCTGCATCACAGACAGGAGCACCAGCGATGGTGTACTCAACGATGAACCTGGGTGCACGAATGGTAAAATGGCATTTCTTCAGATGAATGCAGGTTCTGTTTACAGCATCATGATTGTCACATCCATGTTTGGTGACATCACAGTGAATGGAAACTGGAAGCGTGTATTCATCATCGCCATACTGGCTTATCACCCAGCTTGATGGTATGGGGTGCCATTGGTTACACATGTCGATCACCCCTTGTTCGCATTGACAGCACTTTGAACAGTGGACGTTACACTTCAGATGTGTTACGACCCGTGGCTCTACCCTTCATTCGATCCCTGCAAAACCCTACATTTCAGCAGGATAATACACGACCGGATATGTCTGGTCTTGTATGGACCTTTCCAGATACAGGAAATGTTCAACTGCTGCCTTTGCCAGCATATTCTCCAGATCTCTCACTAATTGTAAATGTCTGGTCAATGGTGGCCGAGCAACTGGCTCATCGCAATACACCAGTCACTACTCTTGATGAACTGTGGCATCGTGTTGAAGCTGCATGGGCAGCTGTACCTGTACACGCCATCCAAGCTCTGACTCAATGCCCAAGCATATCGAGGTCATTTTTACAGCCAGAGGTGGTTGTTCTGGGTACTGCTTTATAAGGATCTATGCACCCAAATTGCATGAAATAGCCAACAAAGCGGCATTAAGAGATTGTATAGAAAAAAAGCAAAATTTCTGACAAACATTAGAATGCCCCTGTAACCCTAGAAACAGATAGAGAGATAAGGAGGGTTAATGAATTTAAATATTTGGGAGAAATGATAAATGGAGAGAGCACATGGTATAACCAGGAATTGCAGTGGATGGCAATAGAGGGAAGACAGATGAATTTGAAATAACAGCAAATAACTTTATAAAAGGGCAGTCTCAATTTATTACTTTTTCGGTATATAGGCACAGAGGAAGTAAAGAGAGTGTAATATTCGAAACATTTAACTGGAAGTAGTTTATTACAGTTAAAAGAACAGTTATGCAGAAGGGGTTACTGAACCATAAGCCAGGCTTCCATAATCTAGGCAGGACTTAATTAACATTTGGTACAGCCGTAGCAGGGTAGACCAATCGGCAGCCCAGTTGTTGTGACTCAAGCAATGAAGAGCATCATGATGCCACCAGCACATTTGTTTAAGCTGCTAAATATGAGGCAGCCAAGTCAACCAGGTATCTAAAACCAATCCCAGAAACTGATGTGTCTCCACAACAGCAAGAGGTTTGTTATCAAGATGAAGCCATGGCTCAGGTTGAACAGTGGGTCACTGGCAGAAATGCTTAACGCAGGTCTTGGCAGCCAAAAACTGGAAGACATGCACTACAGCCCAAGACTGCTGCATTTTGGAAAGCACCCTGCAACTGCTGTTCAGCAGCTGCAATGCCGGTGGAGCTATAGTATAGGCAGAAGTCGTCAGCATACAAGGCAAATGAGACAGGCGTTCCCACTGCCAAAGCAAGCCCATTAACTCCTATCAAAAAGAGGCAGACACTTAATACAGATCCTTGCGGTACCCCATACTCGGGAACTTAGGAGGAACTATAGGAGGCCACAGCTTGCACACACAAGGAACGAAGTGACAGAAAATTTTGTATAAAAATCGGGAGGGGACCCCAAAAATCAGAACCATGAATCGTAGAGAGGATGTGATGTTACCATGTCATATCGTATGCCTTCCACATGTCAAAAAAGATGGTGACCCTATGCTGATGATGGGCAAAGGCCATACACATGTCAGACAACAGGAATACCAGATTATCGGTGGCAGAGCTGCCCTTACGAACCCACCCTGAGACAGAACCAGAAGGCCCTGAGAATAAAATAGCCAACTCAACCTCTGGCTTATCATGGGTTCGAGCAACTTGCAAAGAACATTGGAGAGGTTAATGGGGCAGTAGCTGTCCACCTGCAGTGGGTACTTGCCAGGTTTCAACACAGGGATTACAATGCTTTCTCGCCATTGTGATAGGAACTCACCCTCAATCCAGATATGATTGAAAAGGTCTAGGAGGCATCAATGGCAGTCCACCGAGAGGTGTTTGAGCATCTGACAGTGGATGCCATTTGGCCCAGGAGCCGTATCAGGGCAAGTGGCTAAGGCACTTTGGAATTCCCAATCACTGAATGGAGCATTGAACGATTCAGGGCGGCGCGTGTGAAATGAAAGGCTCTGATGTTCCAACCTTTCCTTCAGGGAGTGGAAGGCCAGTCAGTAATTCACAGAAGCAGGAAGACATATGGCCAAACTTGCAGCACTTAAGCCACTGCATTAGGGGAGGAATATAGGGCTTGATGTCTCAGTGGTAGGCCATCACCTTGACCTTCTCCAGTAATGTATCACCCTCAAAGGCCAAGATGAAGGCACCGGTAGAAATCTGATTACTGTTCAAACCCCAATGAATGCGCCACATGAAATGAACACCTTGACGTTCTTAATTGGCGTGCAGCAAGTCATCAGACTGAAAAGGTGGTCCCTATGGAAAATAATACCCAGGACCATATTTAAACTCTCATGGTGTGTTATGGTAACTGAAACATCACCAACTTGTCACAAGTAAGTAACCTTTGGGACTGGGCAGAGAATGCCATTTTTATCAATACTGACCCAGAGCACATTTTGGACAAGCCCTCCACCTCCCCAAACTTGTCCTCTAAATGCCCTATGAAGAATTTAGACTTTAGACTCCTCTTCAGCTCTCATACAAACTAGCAACCGGAGTGAATAAGTGTCACTGCCATCCTGAGACACTCCTCCCACAGTGTGACCAGGGAGGGGAATGATTTGGGATCATATTTCTGAGCATTGAATTGTGCCCAAGAATGCTTAGAGACTGCTGGTAGATGGCCACCTGCAAGAGATGATGTACCACGCTTCATTGCGGGTCATCTGCCCTGATGGCACCCACTCTGACCACGGGCCCTCCCCACGGGCGCCACTCAGCAACAGCGGGGGCCACCTGGCAGGATGGCCATTGCTTGGAGACCCAATACCCCAGGGAGATAGGCCTCTACTCCTTGGCATGTATGCGGAGTTGGCGCAGTCATCAGCAGAGTGATCCCTGTGTTGTAAGGAGGCGACAACCAACAGGGTACATGGCAGTGCCACCACAGTTGACTGGCTACTATGCTGGAATTAGGTGCAAGGAAGTCCATAGTCATCAGCTCCACAAAAAGCAACACTGCACAGTGCATTGTGGAAATTGCACCTAGGAATGTATCCTCACCCAAGAGATGGGGAACTAGCGGAACGGCAATGCGACGATGAGAAAGCTGGATAAAAGTCTCTATGCACAATGGGCACAATGCACCATGTAAGGTGCCCTTCCCCAATTGGTTCGCTAAATGGAAAATAATGGAAAAATTAAGGGTAAACACGAGAGGGGACCATCACATATAGGCCGAAGCAGTTGAGACTCCTCTTAGTCGCCTCTTATTACAGGCAGGAATACTGCAGGCCTATTCTAACCACAGGGGACCTTGAGATGAATTTGTATAGCTTTAACAATACCTGTTCCTACCAATTAATAGTAGTTGTCTCAATGGAGGATACCTAGAAATTCATGAATGTGCCAGATGCACAACATGCATTGATGGAAAGTAAATTCATCTGCATTCTTCATATGTTTGCTGAATCCTGCACAGCTTACACTGGAGGACAGGCCATTTGGGCAAGAAAATTCCTATAAATGTTTTCAACATTATTGGCATCATGTGGGAGCAATCAGAACTGGGTCAATATGCTATTTCTTATGTATAAGTCAAACAGCTTTGACAATGCCTCAGTTACCGTCATCCATTCACCATCAAAACCAGAAGGATATCACAGTGAAGCAGACATCAGCAGTTTGGTTTGTACCGAGGGTATGAGTGATGACAGCCAGTGGTGTATTTGTTCATCTCTGTTTATTTGGTATGTTTGTCACTAGTAATTAGGGCCTTGCTGGTGTTCAAAGCCCTCCCATGACATATTCACTCCTCTGTGCCCCAAACTATTGTTGCTATGATGGTCCATCGCAAGACTGCTCGCCTCACCATCATCTTCCTGATCTTCCCTTTCTCATTGTTCCTTTTTGGAGCAATTAGTCTGTTGTTAATTTGCTTGTAGATAATTGCACATGCATCCACATGATATACAGTATGCTAGAACTCTAGTTCAAGACAAACCATGTGTGACCTGAATAATATTGTAAATCCTGTGAAGAAATTGGACATCTTTTCCCATAAAATTGTTTGTGCATGTGTACTTCACAATGTCTATATTGTACTGGGTCATACAGAAGCATGGTATTGGTAAGTAAAGTAATAGTATGGCACTTGTGACCGATGAGACCCGTTGGAATATAATAAAGTATTTTGTTGCAACATTTTCCTTACTAAGGCCAGCGACTGAATGATACTGTGAATCATTGGTTTCACTGTTTCTATTCTTTACCATGATGTTCTGGTTGTGTTCAACAAGCTATATAAAAGTGAAAATCCATCCTATGTCTACATCAGTAATTGCACTTCAACATTGGTCTCTGACTGTTGACTGGAAACTTGGTGGCTTGTTGGATGAGTCATCTCAAGCTGTATCAAAGGGATGAAAGTGTATAGTTATGGAGACAACCTCACGAATCCATAGACCCTACATGACAGGAGGTGGAACCTCTGTAATGGTGTGGGGCATGTGCAATTTGAGTGATATTGGACTCTTGATATGGAAATGCCACGTAGCTAGGACCTTCCATCATGTAGACAGTTAGCCTGGTGCAAGTCTTGCGAGTTGACACCACTTTGGAGACTTGTGTTTTGATGGGGACGAAATTATGAACATAAGGACAACACAACATCCAGTCCCTGAGCAGAGAAAATCCTCGACGCAGCCAGGAATCAAACCCGGGCCATTAGGTATGATACTCTGTTGAACTGACCACTTAGCAACCAGGGACGGACACCCCTAATATGTCTAGATATGATGTTCTTAAGAATCCTGGCTGATCACTTGCATCCAATTCTATCCATTGTGCATTGTGCATTCCAACAGACTACAGCGATTCCAGCAGGTAAGTGCGACACTCCACACATCCGGAATTGCTGCCAAGTGATTCTGGAAACACTCTTTTGAGTTTAAACACTTACTCTGGCCACCTCATGTGTGTGCGAATCTAATGGGTGCCCAACAGCAAGGTCGTCATGATAAAAAGTGTTACAGGTGCCTTTTTTGCAAGGACACAGTTTCCCAAAAATACAGAATATATAATGACTAAAATTAAATTGGGTTTGATTGGTTAAGTCACACAGTAGAACAACACAGCAACAAGAAAAAGGAATGGCTGTAGTTTCCCCATGATTTTTAGCTGTTCATGGTACCAGCACATCAAGGCCATATACACAAATGTTACAAGAACAAACTAGTGTTACAGGCAGTTGCCACTACAACTACTACCCCACCACCACCACCACCACCACGCAATACCTCTGGCTGCTCAGGCCAGACCAACATATTAAACAGAACTAACAATTGATAGTGGAGCAGAGCAGGTAAAGGGACAGCCCAGAACAGGTTGAAGAGGAGGAAACAGTGCAACTTAGCGGTGTGTGCAGGGACTAGATGTGGCGGATGAGGCTATCTGGTGTAGATTTGTGAGGGAGAGAGGGAGGGAGGGAGGGAAGGAAAGAAAACGGAGCAGAAAGTAAAGGAGCACATAAAAGGAGAAGGGACTGTTGGTTCACTTGCAGAGAGCCATGCACAGTGGGGATGTGGCTTGGGAGGAGATGATAGGACAGTGGGGAAAGGGTGGGATGTGGCTGTTTGGAAGAAGGGGGACAATAGGTTACTGTACGTTGAGGCAGGGATGGTTTCAGGAGCAGGGAATGTGTTTTAAGAACAACTCCAGTCTTCAGAGTTCAGAAAAGCTGGTGGTGTATGTGACAACACAGATTGCCTTTGTTGTGAATCAGCCATTGAAATTGGGCACGTTATGTGTAGCTCCATGTTGTGCAGGGTGTTCCACGTTCCTGTAGTAGGCCATGTGTCACATTTACAATGAGCAGCAATCTATCTCTTCTGTAACTGTCGACATTATAAAGTAAGGATCTTAGAGGCCAGTTCATTCTGACTCTTTAATTTAAAAATTCACAGCAATCCTCCTATGGTACTAGCCAGTCAATTTCTCTCTCTCTTTGATGGGCAGAAAAGGTGAATTTATGAACTTCATAGCTTTTCCAGTGTAAGTAACAGAATTATTCATCATGTGGCCCTTACTTAATGAATACTAAATTCAGTTAGAATTTACAGAGGAAAATAATGATGCAAGCAATAAATAAATAAATAAATAAAAATAAAGGTTCCATGTCAAGTTGATAATGCAATGTTCAACTTCATTTTACAGGTCATCCTCATTATCAGGACAAATGAAGTTGCTCTATCTTCAGAACATAAAGCAATAAATCTTTAAATTTCCTACTCCTCTCACTTGGGTACCATTAGGTTCTGGTTGGTTTTCCAAGCACGTTCTCTCATAAAGTCTAGGTGTTTTGATTCTGTGCTTCACACATATTTTGGATTTTGCTGCAAACCATATGAGTTTGCTGATGTTCCTTTTTATACAAAAAAAAGACTTCAAAATAACTTTTGTCCTCTATTTTGAGCCGTGCGCTGTAGTGGTTTACTTTTTTATTTTTTGCTATGGTTGTGGAGTAGATAAATTACCATGCAATGCTCTAGTATGTGTACTAGACACTGTGGACATTTATCTGTCATTCTTTGGTAGGTCTGGGAGATTACCTGGGAGTATCACTGCTACAACCCTGTGACTCTGGCTAAAAATGGGGGTGAGATGCAAATACAAGAACTTCACAAGAGAGTTTTCTTCGACTCTCTCATCTCCATTCTCCACAATCCTACCTACACATCATGGCCCTGTTAGGCTGAGCAACCCAGTGGAAGGTTGGGTAACAAACCCCAGCAGTAAACTGCGTCAGCAAGCTGACAAGATGTGGAGCACGGTGGAAGGCAATGGGAAACCACTACCAGAATTATTTCCCTAGATATTCATGGGATGGGCCTCTTTGTACAATATTCCAGAGGTAAAGCTCCCCCTCAATTGCTTCTCCAGGAGGCGAATACAACAAGGAGTCCAGAGATTAGGGCAAATGGAAAAAGGAAGGAAGGAAAAGAAGGAAGACTTATTTGGGATTTGTAGTTGGAATGTTTTAACCCTTCTCCAGGAAGGGGAAATTAGAAAACGCCAAACACGAAATGACAAGAAACAAATTGGATGTACTCTGAATGTGTGAGGTGAAATGGGGTGGTTGTGGAAAACTAGAAAGTGTTGTCTTCTGATTGTACTATTCAGGTGAAGATAAAAATGGAATGAATGAGGTTGAAATTTTGACAGGTGGAGGACTGGAGGACAAGGTTATCGAGGTTGAGTATGTTAGTGGAAGAATATTGATGATGAGACTGAAAGAGAAAAAGAAAGACTTAGTAATCATCCAGGTCTACATGCCAACAAGTAATCATTCAGATGAGGAGGTAGAAGAATGTTGTGAAATGATAGAGAACTTAGCAGAGAGGGAAAAGAAATGCATATCTTGTTATAATGGGTGATTGGAATGCAGTAGTTGGTGAAGGACCAGAAGAAGCAGCTTTGGGAAAATTTGGACTGGGTGAAAGAAATGAGAGAGGGCAAAGATTTTTGGATTACTGCAATGAAAATTTCATGGTATTTTGAAATACTCTATTTGGTAACCACAATAGATGACAGTATACTTGGATATCTCAATTTGACAACAAAAGATATCAAATTTATCCCCTATCCAGGGGCAGATATTTATTCAGATCATATATTAGTAATAGCTGACATTCTAGTTTAATTGAAAAGAACCCGGGAAGGACAGAAGAGAGAGCACATTAACTTTGAGAAACAAAGACAAAGGCAATTTTGAAAAATTAGAGAATGCATATTGTGAAATCATAATGAAGGGTCAGGAAATTGAATGCACAGAAGGAAGGCAGGATCATTTTAAAAATGGAATCAAAAATGCACCTAGGGAAATGCTGTGAGTCAAGGAGAGGAAAATAATAAAGAAAGAAAGAATGGGTACCACCAGGTATGTAACCAAGATCGATGATCGCAGGAAATAGAATACTTTAAACACAGAAGAAGGGAAGTGCAACTACAGGAGATTAAATAATAAAGTAAGAAGGGGGGCAGAAAAAGCAAAGGACAAACGGCTGACAGGAGAGTGTGACAAGGTAGTGAAATTAGAGGAAGAAGGAACATATAATTTCATGTACAAAGAAGCAATGGATTTGACATTCAGGGAAAAAGAGAAACAACAATGGACTAAAGGAAGTAGAGGTAAAATGGTGAGTGAACCCCAAGAAATAATGATAAGATGGGAAGAATATATAAAATGGCTATATGCTGTAAACAGCTGACCAAGTGAAGAAGATCTTGGGATAGAAGAAGAAGAAGCTAAAGTTGCAGATGATAGCAAAGGAAATGCAAAACTAACTAGCAAGATTGAAGAATCTATAGAGTAATTGGAGAAAGAGGGGAAAAGGGAGTTGATTGAATTGGGTAATCAAATATTCATAACAGGAAAATAGCCAATGGACTTTACAGAAGGAAATCTTAATACCCGTAGAAAAGAAAAAGTACAGCAAAAAGTGTGAGAAACATTGAACAATGTGCCTGATATCACATGCAGCTGAAGGCTTGCTGAGGACGCTCAATACAAGGCTATGTGGACAGCTGAATTGTGTACTAGGAGGGTGATAGGGGAAAGGTGCATGGAGAAGAAAAGGAAGGTGTATGTTGTGTTCATTGATCTTGAGAAGCCTTTTGACACTGTCAGATGGGACAAACTGATGGAAATCTTAAGGAAACATGGAGATGAATAGATGGATAGATGGCTAATTGAAATCTATATTTGAACCAGAGAGCAATAGTAAAAGTAGGTGTGATGAATGAAGAAATTCAACTGGGAAGAGGTGTAAGACTAGGTGGTTGTTTATCACAAACACTCTTCAGTATATATCAGAAGGAAATTATTAGTGAAAGTTTTGATGGAAGGGAAGGAGTTTATATAAGGGGTCAGAGAGTGGAGTGTATAAGATTTGCAGACGACATGGTTGTGATTGCAAATAGTGCAAGAGAGATAGAACAAATGTTATATGATCTAAACACAAAATTAGAGGAATATCAAATGAAGATTAACAAGAAGAAAACAAGAAGCATGGTAATTGGAGAAAAGGGGACAAAACGCTTTATGAAAATAGGGGGAGAGGAAACAGAGCAAGTGAATAACTTCAATTACTTGGAAACTGTAATAATGGATTATATGTATTGCTCAACAGAAATTAGGAAAAGAATTGCAATGGCAAAAGAAGGATTCAAGAGGAAAAAAATTGCTTTGTGGACCACTAAACGAAGATCTGAGGAAAAGACTTGCCAAATGTCACATCTGGAGCGTTGCACTATATGGTGCAGAGACCTCGACATAGAGGAAGGAAGATGAAATAAGATTGGAGGCACTAGATATGTGGATATGGAGAATAAAGGAAAAGTGAACTGGGAAGACCGAGTAAGGAATGAAGAAGTATTAAGGAGAGTTGGAGAAGAAATCAACGTGTTCAAAGTCAGCTGAAAGAGAAAACGGAACTGGATTGGACATTGTTTGAGGAGGGACTGTTTGTTGAAGGAAGGAATAGAAGGAATGGTGGAGGGAACAAGGGGAAGAGGAAAAAGAGGATATCAAATGCTGGACAATATCAAAGGAGGCAAATATTCAGAAATAAAAAGACTGGCTATGGACAGACAATAGTGGAAGAGGCTTAATCCATGACAAGAGCTGCTGTAAGGCAGAATACCATACTACTACTACTACTACTACTACTATTACTACTTTGGTAGTGTTCCCTGCGTGATTCTAATCAGTGCCGCCTACATTTGATCAATAGCTTAGGGAGAACTGTCAATTGCTGAATCATCCCTTGATAAGTTTGATGCCTCATGGCTGAAATCTGTTTCAATATGACACTCAGTAAAAACTGAAGGTGCAAATATAGACTTGCGAATCACTTAAAGATTGGAAGGAAAGATTCCTGTTTCTTTGAACCAGCAGTCAGCCTCATTTGTGTCATTTCTTTCAGCCAGGCACTTAAAAATATCACATCTGTAACTCTCAGCTTTTTCAGATGTCCAGTAATTAGGTCAGCAACATCCCAGAATATTCAGATGTTTTGGGAACACATTTAACAATTGGCATACATTCACATTTAATTCCTTTATAGGCAATAGAATATTTTGTTTTCTTAAGCAGTAGCAACAATACCAAGCATCCAGATGTGATTTAGCTCCATCAAGAATGAAGAAGGTTTTGCTGGCTGTCATTGAGCTGTCATCACGGAACTTTTAATGCTTTTCATCTTTACACAGCTTTCCTCTGAACAGAATTATGGGTGGGATGCTTGCAATTACAGCATCTCAACATTTGATTATTGTTACATTCTCCCCATGATCACCAGCAATAGTCTGAACTCTCTTTGTCTCTGAAAAAGGGTCAAGTGGCAATCCACCTTATCCACATTAAATATATTTTAGTGTTTACCAAGAAAATCCTTTATTTAATTTGCAACTTGTGCCAACTTTTTGGCAATATCAGTGAAAGAAACATTCGCAAACATGTCCTGCAGGCTAGTTAATTTATCGTTTTGAATGTTATTTAAAAATTATTCATTTAGCTAAAGCTAAACAATCTGCTAAAAGATATGACCTCATTCCAAGGTTTATATTATGGGTCTACCCATATTAACCTCCTAATGAGCTGTTCACAGGTGTCAGCTAGTGTCAATAACAATGTTTAATTATGGCAGAGCACAATACGAAGAAATCCTCAGTAAAAGAAACATAATTCTTCATATTACAATGAAGCATTGGGGTCTTATTAGAGATCTACATTCAAACAATGAAATTTCAGGGTGGGATGTAATGGTATGAGAGTGGTCTCAGTTGCCTGAGACTGCTGTGAGGGTGTTGTGCCAATGCCTGTGACAAGGATTCGTTAAATGGTGGATCTGACTTGAGTACATCAAAAGTACCATTAGGTTGCCCATCACTTAACTGCCACCATTTAATGATGATGTAATTCAGTAATGGCATTTTTATGACATTTTTGAGTCTTGTGGTAAATAATGAGGAATTACAGGGCAATGCTAAGTATTATCATTTGCTTAGTTAAGTAACGTGTGGCCCACAATGCAGCTGCTCATCTTCTAGGGACTAGCACTTATTTTAATGTGGCCTTTAATATGGTTTGCAACAGATACAAAAAGACTCAATTTCTTGCATCAACACATGGGAAGAAACTTAGCACTCCCATCAATGACAAGGGCATGTGCAAGTGAACTTCATGCACTGCTTAACAAGGCTCCAAACAATTGTGCATGCACTGCTGGCATTACAAGTAGATGCATCCCTGCAAGACATGATTATGTTACAGCCCCTGAAAGAAAAAGTTGACCAACCTGTAAGAACAAAATCTGAAGCCAGTTTGAGTCCCAATAGCTCCCTGTCATCTGAAGAGAGTGTGCTTTTCTTAAAAATAAATGAGAATCATTGCAAATCTCAAGACTACAGTACCACCATGGCACAGCACACCTGGGAACAAACAGACATCTCCCTCCAATGCAGAGCACCTAGGTCATGGGAGACAAATCTAAGTTGCTATTAGAAGGCAAGGATTGCCTCCATAGGAAGTGATCATCCTGTGCTTCAGTAAATGTTAGGGCAGTAATAAATGCTAGAGCACATTTCATCAATGTGTTCAGTAATATTATGCTTTGCAAAAAGTTACACTGATGCTCAAACCTCCTTGAACAGATTCTTGGAGACAGAAGAATTAAATCCTGTTGTAATGATGAGAAGAGCAGCAATGCAAAAGCACACTTTGTTAAACACACAAATATAGATTCCACAGGCAGGTTCATTGTTTGTCTTCTGTTTTGCGAAGAGATGAGTCAGTACTGAATTCTTTTTACACTGAAGCAAAATGCTTCTCACAGACTGAACAGAATCTAGTGTGACAACAAAAGTTTAAAGAAATCTATGCAGAGTTTATGAGGGGGTACAAAGACTTAGGAATCAGTAGTCATTACAGATGCAGTTTCGTGTTACAATGCACATACTACTGTCTCTGAGGAAGCCAGCTCAACTACTGAATGAGAATAGTGTTTGATTTTTCTACCATATTGAACATGGATTAGTAGCTAAACAGTTTGCTAATGACAGGACCAATCATTCAACAGGCTTTATAATCCATAACTTTGTGTTTCTGCATGCACTGCATTGCCTTTACACCAGATATGGAGAAGACATATTGAAAAGTTCTGGTAGCAGGTGAAGATCATGCTTACCAAAAAATATTAAGGAAGAGTGATATGTGCAACACTTCAGGAATACCAATTGAAGACAGTCACATGACAAACTGCTTGTGCAACCTTTCTTGCAGCATGGTGTCTGTTACAACCAGCTTACAAATAGAGTGACCACAGTGAAGCAGCAAACATTATCATTAATTGTTTCTCTGTGGACAATCCTAGGTTGTGATACAGTAGGGGCAGCAATCAAGCTCCAGCAAGATCTCACAAGGATATTTATGGAAGGTGGATCTTCATTATGGAAATTGTGCAGCAACAGTGTGAAACTACTCGAAAATATCCCCTCAGTGGAGCAAGAAACACAACTACCTCTACGGCTTGACAACAATGAGGATGTTAACACACTAGGCTTACTCTAGCTTCCAGCATCTTGTGAACAGTGTCAAACCAGCCCCTGATGTCTACAGCATCACAAAATGCACTGTATTGTCTGTCACATCATCCAATTTTTATTCATTTGGATTAATTAGGCCCATTGTGACCACATGCAAAATATTTTACAATGACCATGGCAATGTGAGTTATTGTGGCACAAGCCCTCACCTTAAGAGTTGCACTCGTTGTGGCAGACACTATACAGTGTAATTTGTATGACAGGCAGCAATTGTATTGATTATAGAATCATTGCTGGAGGGACACCTGTCGGCATAAAGAAGTCAATACAAGAACTGGTGGATTGTCAAAAGAAAAACATGAGGTCAGTTTTACTGAATTACTAAGCAATATGTGTGTGAAACTCTTGATACCTAGAGACAATAAGACCTATCTACAAAATGCGTGTGATATTGATTTAAAAAAACCAGTGAAGTTATTTTAAGATGATTTTAGGAAGTTCGTCCGGCCACAATTGTAGCAAGAGGAGTGGCTCTTCTATCATTTTAGAAAGGTACTTAGATGTGTAATGCTATACATATAAATAATTTTGTAAACTGTAAGTGATAATTGGCATTTTAATGAATACTAAATGTTGTGGCACGCACAGCCACAAAAACGCAAAAATCAGCTACTGCAGCAGAATTAAGTGCAGCTGCAACTTAGTGCCGGCACCTTCCACCAACTGGCGCTCGATACGCTCCCGCCAAACATTCAATCAGCCGCCAACTATGCATGCACACGAGTCTTTTTCCGGCACGGATGGTCACACTATGATATGACCATCTACCAGTCAGGTATCGCCAACGGCTGCCATTCATCACTCTGGAATCAGCGGAGGAAGACTGGAGCTGCTGGGTTAAATAGCTGAAAGAAAGGGAAACCGGCATCTCTCGACCCGGCCCAGACTGCTGCCTGGAAGATACTTCAACGCAGCTGGAACATCCAGGTGCCACATCTTCACTATGCCAGCCATTGACCCTGGACTCTGCGCCCCTGTACTTCCTCGGCATCTGCCAGGAAACATCGTGAGAAAACCCCAACAAAGAAATGTAAATTCAGTTCAGTTGCTAATATTTCGATTCAATAAGGTGGCATTTTCTTTGGCTTGTCATAAAATTTTGGTAGCAGAAAAAGCCTTTTGTTTTTGAAGAAAGTTTATGTTTCTGTAAAATTAAGCGGTGGCCTAGCTCCTTCTAATAATTTTTTTTTTTTCACACATGGGTGTTAATCTGTGTATATGCAGCCACACTCACTGCAGGCATATACTCACAATATATTAATCCAGTCTTTTGCAAACAGAGAACTTAGTGACTAGCAAAAAGCTTCACGCACAATTTTAAACAATCATGAATTTTTCTCAGGAATACCCAACACAAAGTTATAGGAAAAATGTTTATCGCTTACAGCATTTTTGCTGTTCATGCAGTAAAACTGCCACACCAAACACCTACAATGTAACTCTCCTTTCTTTAATTACAGATGAGTACATGCAGTTAGGAGAATGAGTGGCAAATGGGTGGGGTATTTCTCAGCTGGATTCTTTGTAGAGGTGGGGCAGCAAGAACAGCTGATGGTTATGGCAACATGACGGAGTAGGAGACATAATAGGATTGAGGTGCAAGTGGGTGATGTAGCATCTGGCTGCTGCCTTAAAATCCATCCTTATTCCACACAACAGAGGGCTGTCTGTTGCTGCCATGTTAAGGAGCCTGAAACCATAACTCAGTGCATATCATCTTGCCTGTGACAGCCACTGAATAGTGTCCATCCATGAGCCATGTGACATGTGACATTGGACAACTTTCCAGTATTCCTCCAATACTCATCCTTTATAGGTCACTCTACAGTGGAGCACCACCCAATCTGAGTTCCAGACATGACATCAGTTATCTACTTCAGAGTGTCGTGACTATTCTTAGGAGTGCAGAACACAATATTGGCATTTCAAGTGCAGCCTATACTGATGGTGCCTACAGCAGTGTTTGTCAGTTGTTAAAAGACAGAGTGTGGGAATGTAAGCTTCAACAATAGTTCTCATATTAGTGCCAATCTCTTAGTGGATCATGACCATGTCTACCTTCCTTCACTAGAAAGCTGTTTCATTTGCTGCATGTTACCATGTCCAATGTGTGTTGCAATGAAGCTCTATTCTTCTCAGCTACTCAGGAACATCTCTCTTCTTGTGCATTTTTCTTTACTTTTCTGTCTCTGAAAATTTATTACCAATGTGTTGTATTCCACCAGGTAGCCTACTTACCTGTGTTCATGTGCTTCCATGCCAAGTTTGCATGGTTTTGCTCCAAGTTTCAAAAACATTGCTTTGTTTCCTTTTGTTTGCAGATGACTATACACTTTTGCTCTCTCATGTTCTACAACTCTCTGCCTCATTCTTACCTGTTTTATCTTGTGCCTGTCTTGTGCCACTTCATCCCTTCATTCTGGTATCTTTCTGCCTGTGTCATTCCACCACATAATCCCTCCTTCAAGATGTCCTGGCCTGATTCCTGTACAGCACACAACATTCGACTCTAAGATATCACCAGTGCACCTTGCAGTGCTCAACTTGCACCTTCAGGAATGATTCTCATTAGTGACAACCCTACAGCCTGTTGGGACTATTTACATGTTGATTTCATTATGAAGCTGTTTCACTTGCTGAGTATTATCATGTACGTTCTGTGTTACAATGAAGTTCTAATGTTCATGGCTACCTGAGCACATTTCTCTTCTTGTGCATGGATCATCCACAACTGGTGGTACATAGGCCCATGATTGTGGGTGACAGGTTGGGCAAGGGAGTTCCCTGTATCATAAGGTAGATCATGGATATCTTATTTCTGCTGATTGGATTCTTCATAACCCTCTACCCATTATTCAAGTGACTGCTCCATAAAGGACTGTCAATACTGATGCAATTCCAAGAAACTGTCAAGACATCCAAGACAAAATAATGGAAAAATACAATTGTCTCCACTACACCATCTCATAAGAAGAAAGAAAAATAGTACTTTGGAGTACAGTACCGGTACATTTGTGAGGGCTAATCTAAAACTACAGTCAGGATTTTCACATGGTTTTCATTAATAGATACATGGGTTGGTTTTTATAGCCTCTTACTGCAATGCCAGATATGTCCAGCCACAGATACTTAGTGTTAGCTGTGAGAAATGTAGAAACGATTTTGGATGTAAAGAAATTTTAATGAGAGTGTTAATTTTTCTGGACAGTCTAGTTACAAGACACAGACATAAGTTCCCTTCCAGAATAGGTTGGTAGTGAACATATACATCCAAAACACTATGTGTAGCAAATAATGTAGTATAATATCTTCACTGACTTTGCCACCCACAAAGATGTGAAAGATTAGAAGCTCCTTCCACAAAACATACTGTGCTCAGTTCTGTAGAAATAAAGCAGTAATACACATTTCTAACACCAACTGTCAGCCTCTGTGGGCACATAGTATTACAACTCAACAACACATCGCAGTAACACACAGAAATTGGACATTCCTTCAGACGTGGGGACTCTGAAACAAACATTCTGGCAGGTTCCTTAACTCCATAGGTTCACAGAAGGGTTAAGGGAGCCTCTGAAAATCTTAGTAGCAAATATTTCATAGTGTAGTGCTGAATTTATTAGCTACAGCATGTGATAAACTACATTCACACCCCAATATTTCATTTAAGTTTCTACCCTAATAGGTCGTACAAAAATGTTTAGTTTAGAAATTCAAATCATCCTCAATGAATGAAAAACGAGTACATAGAATATATTTTTCTTTCGAGAGCAACATCAAATGGAATACGTGCATTTGTTAATATTTTTTATTGAAAAATCATGAAAATGAAGGTATGAAATGACATGAAATAGTGCTTGGTAGTGGAGAGTTAATGCTTTCTCTTCATCTGTAGAATAGCCAACTTGCATTGGAGCTCTCATGTTACTTGATGCGATATTATTTCTTGGTCAAAGAGGCTTGGCATGCATAGGTTCAGCTTAGGAAATTGCAGATACAAACAAAGAAAATCTCCTGTGAATATTAGTACTCTTATTTCTACAATAATCCAATACTTAAGCAAGGTCAGATACCAACAAGTGTATGGAAAGTGTTTACATGTGCATTATCTGATATGTGATGCTCACAATGAAATTACTTCTAGTTGTCATGTCAATGGTGCCATAATGGAACAGAGAAAATAAAATATATTTCTCAATTACTGTTGCTGCCACTCCTGATTCAAATTACACTGAAAAGCAACATTCACCCTGCATTACATTTACTGTGATAAGGAGAGTGATAAATGTGGTGTCACCGCCAGACACCACACTTGCTAGGTGGTAGCTTAAATCGGCCGCGGTCCATTTAGTACATGTCGGACCCGCGTGTTGCCACTGTGTGATTGCAGACCTAGCGCCACCACAAGGCAGGTCTCGAGGGACGATATAGCACTCGCCCCAGTTGTACGAGGAGATTGCTAGCGACCATACAGACGAAGCCTTCCTCTCATTTGCCGAGAACCAGTTAGAATAGCCTTCTGCTAAGTCCATGGCTACGACCTAGCAAGGCGCCATTAGCCTTATCTACTTTGAGAGTTATAGTATAAATGTCTCAAGAAGAATGCTGTAGTCATCAAATAATAAAGTTAAGTATAAAGCAGCTACGTACTTTTCTTGCTACCATTCAATAGTTATCCTGTTCCAGAATTGACGCCCGTCGGCGTGAGTGTGTACGCGTGCCTTTCTATCGGCTACCCGTCACTGTGGACTGGCTGCCTTGTCAGTCCACTTCATTGGCGACGAGGATGGGATTCGGCGTCCACATACAAGGGACAAACAAAACTGGTGTCATTTTACGTTCTTCGTTCTTCTACGGCAGTGAACTTGTGTGGATTAGATTTATTTCAGTTGTTTAACATGTCTATTGTAAATCAGGTCCTATCAGTGACTCAAACTGTGCCTTCAGACAGTGTTTCTCGTCTATGTGACGAATTTGCAGACATTTTTGCACCGGGCTTAGGTTGCGCTACAAACTATGAAGCACAATTGGAACTGAAAGTAAACGCGCAACCGAAATTTTTCAGAGCGCACAATGTTCCCCACGCATTGCGTGATGAGGTCGCCAGACCATTACACGATTTAGAATCACAAGGTGTGAGTGAATGTGCGCAATGCCTCTTTCATTTCAGCTCCGCTTCATCGCTTACGCCGTAAAGGTGTTCCGTTCGTCTGCACGACGGAATGCGAACGCGCCTTTCGCCAGTTGAAATCGGCTTTGCTTTCTAATACGTGCCTTACGCCATTCGATCCCCAGAAACCCCTTTTGTTGATGGTAGATGCATCGGATTTCGGGATCAGTGCTGTGCTTGCGCACAAAGTTGGCTCCCATTATCACCCTATTGCCTTTGCGTCCAAATTGCTCTCGTCTGCGCAAAGTAATTATTCACAGATAGAGAAAGGAGCTTTGGCTCTCGTGTTTGGTGATACTAAGTTCCATGATTTCTTGTATGGTCGTCACTTCACCATCATCACAAACCACAAACCTTTGACATCGCTTTTTCATCCGACCAAGCCTGTACCTCCACGTACAGCGCAGAAATTCATTCGCTGGTCTATTTTCCTCTCGCAGTACTGCTACGATATCTTGTATCGGTCCACTGCTAAGCACGGAAACGCCGATGTGTTGTCCCGTTTGCCTGTTGCTGAGGATAAAGCATTCGATTCTTCCGAACTTGCTTGCATGTTCATTGATTCGGAAACCGATGAAGTGGTTGAATCGTTTCCGATTGATTTTCGTCGTGTAGCTACAGCCACAACTGCTGACCCTGTCCTTGCTACTGTTTTGCGTTTTGTTGCTACGCAATGGCCTTTGTCAAAGTCTCGGATTGAGGATCCGTTGGTTCGCCGATTTTTTGCTCACAAGGAGAGACTTTTTGTTCGACGTGGTGTTTTGTTGTTGCGTTCTGATAATGATCAGTCCAGGGTCGTGGTCCCAGGTTCGTTACAGTCCTCTGTTTTACGGCTTCTTCACCACGGACATTGGGGTATAGTGCGAACGAACAACTTGCTTGTCAGCACCTTACTTGGTTCGGAATCGATGCTGCGATTACGAATATGTGTTCTTCTTGCATGGCGTGTGCCGAACAACAATCCGCACCGCCGCGGAAAGTCTTTGCATGGCCAAAAGCCACTTCTCCTTGGCAACGCTTGCACATTGATTTTGCTGGTCCATTCTGGAATGCTCGATGGTTGGTTCTGGTCGATGCCTTCAGTAATTTTCCTTTTGTTGTCCGGATGTCTTCCACGACGTCCTCCGCCACCATCCAAGCGTTCTCTGCTATCTTTTGCATAGAAGGTCTTCCGCAGACTATTGTTTCCAACAATGGCCCACAATTCATGTCCGCAGAATTTCAGTCATTCTGCCAGGCCAATGGTATTCAACATCTGACATCCACGCCGTTTTTGCCTCAGTCGAACGGTGCCGCTGAACGATTGGTCCGGACTTTCAAGTCACAGATGTTGAAATTGAAAGAGTCGCATTCTCGGGAGGACGCATTGTTGCTCTTTTTGTCTTCGTATCGCTCTCAGCCCCGAGATGGTCGCTCGCCGGCTGAGTTGCTCCACGGTCATCCTCATCGCACCTTGATGTCTTTGCTGCATCCGCCGCATCAGGTTCCTGTGCAGCGGCAGACTCCTGTTTTTGCTCCAGGCGACGTTGTATTTTATCGCAACTATCGCGGTTCACGGCGTTGGCTCGCAGGGCGCATTCTTCGCTGCCTCGGCCGCGCGATGTATTTGGTTTTGGGGGCCTCTGGTGAGGTGCGTCGGCATCTCAATCAGCTGCGCCTCTGTTGTCGCACGGGTTCTGCCGCTCCCCGTCTGCTTTCAGCGACGGTTCTGTCCGGTCAGCGCCCTGGGGACCCATCTACTGGCTCGCCTCATCCCCAGGTGTTACCGGCGATGCCTTCCATTTTGCACCATGGCGACACGCCGCCGCAGCCGCCGCCGCCGCCTGTTCTCCCGCCGGTGCCGCCCGCATTCGACGCTTCGCTGCAGCCGCCAAGCGCCTCCCAGGGTCACGCGCCGCCGATCACTTCCCGTGACCAGCTGTCCTCCGCCATGGAACTCCCGACCGCTCCGGACCACATGACGTCATCGCGCGTCGGCTACCCCGACGCAATGGAGTTCGACACTACGGCCCCTCATGTTTCTTTACGGGCGCATACACCGCATGTTGACGTGCACCCTGGACTAGCTTTTCAGGCGTTTCCTAGCTCCCCTCGGACCGAATGGCCGGGTGCGGGTGGCACAGCCTCGCCTGTTGTTAGGCTCCCCACCTCATCGCATACGTCAACATGGGGTACTCCCCACGGCGGGCGGAAGCCTTATCTCACGACCGTTCGCCGATTTGCGGGGGAGGATTGTGGTGTCACCGCCAGACACCACACTTGCTAGGTGGTAGCTTAAATCGGCCGCGGTCCATTTAGTACATGTCGGACCCGCGTGTCGCCACTGTGTGATCGCAGACCTAGCGCCACCACAAGGCAGGTCTCGAGAGACGATATAGCACTCGCCCCAGTTGTACGAGGAGATTGCTAGCGACCATACGGACGAAGCCTTCCTCTCATTTGCCGAGAACCAGTTAGAATAGCCTTCTGCTAAGTCCATGGCTACGACCTAGCAAGGCGCCATTAGCCTTACCTACTTTGAGAGTTATAGTATAAATGTCTCAAGAAGAATGCTGTAGTCATCAAATAATAAAGTTAAGTATAAAGCAGTTACGTACTTTTCTTGCTACCATTCAATAGTTATCCTGTTCCAGAATTGACGCCCGTCGGTGTGAGTGTGTACGCGTGCCTTTCTATCGGCTACCCGTCACTGTGGACTGGCTGTCTTGTCAGTCCACTTCAATAAATGTCAAACACTTGACTGATTTTTGGAATTTGTAGATTGTAATCATAAAAGAAGAAAGATTAAGGAAAGGCAAACCTACATTTCTAGCATTTGTAGACTTAGAGAAAGCTTTTGACAATGTTGACTGGAATACTCTCTTTCAAATTCTAAAGGTGGCAGGGGTAAAATACAGGGAGCGAAAGGCTATTTACAATTTGTACACAAACCATATGGCAGTTATAAGAGTCGAGGGGCATGAAAGGGAAGCAGTGGTTGGGAAAGGAGTGAGACAGGGTTGTAGCCTCTCCTCGATGTTATTCAATCTGTATATTGAGCAAGCAGTAAAGGAAACAAAAGAAAAATTCGGAGTAGGTATTAAAATTCATGGAGAAGAAGTAAAAACTTTGAGGTTCGCCGATGACATTGTAATTCTGTCAGAGACAGCAAAGGACTTGGAAGAGCAGTTGAATGGAATGGACAGTGTCTTGAAAGGAGGATATAAGATGAACATCAACAAAAGCAAAACAAGGATAATGGAATGTAGTCTAATTAAGTCGGGTGATGCTGAGGGAATTAGATTAGGAAATGAGGCACTTAAAGTAGTAAAGGAGTTTTGCTATTTGGGGAGCAAAATAACTGATGATGGTCGAAGTAGAGAGGATATAAAATGTAGGCTGGCAATGGCAAGGAAAGCGTTTCTGAAGAAGAGAAATTTGTTAACATCCAGTATTGATTTAAGTGTCAGGAAGTCATTTCTGAAAGTATTCATATGGAGTGTAGCCATGTATGGAAGTGAAACATGGACGATAAATAGTTTGGACAAGAAGAGAATAGAAGCTTTCGAAATGTGGTGCTACAGAAGAATGCTGAAGATTAGATGGGTAGATCACATAACTAATGAGGAAGTATTGAATAGGATTGGGGAGAAGAGAAGTTTGTGGCACAACTTGACCAGAAGAAGGGATCGGTTGGTAGGACATGTTCTGAGGCATCAAGGGATCACCAATTTAGTATTGGAGGGCAGCGTGGAGGGTAAAAATCGTAGAGGGAGACCAAGAGATGAATACACTAAGCAGATTCAGAAGGATGTAAGTTGCAGTAGGTACTGGGAGATGAAAAAGCTTGCACAGGATAGAGTAGCATGGAGAGCTGCATCAAACCAGTCTCAGGACTGAAGACCACAACAACAACAATCATAAAACAAGAATTGCTATTCCACACATATTTCAATGAACACTTGTGAAACAGTCAATTCCTACTAATGAATGTCACAGACGTGATTGTTTTGTTTTGTTTTAGGATGTTTAAACACTCAAGGTTATAAGCACCCATGTCAAAACTATGGAACACAAAAACAGAGGAGTTGAGCTACTGAACATCAATCCCAAATGACATAGAACAAGACAGCTAAAAGCATGGGCATCGAGAAAGGGCTACCGAAGACACCATACAGAAACGGAGGACCTTCACCATTACTTTTATGTTCCTGTTTGGGTTTGCCATCAATCATTCAAAAATTGAAATTCCATCAGGACATGGGAGACAACTAAAACATGGGAAAATACGTACATAGCAGTGGGGGAGAAACACTTGTCAGATGATGATGGCAAAAAAGGCAGTTGCCAATGTGAGAAGTAGGAAAGCTAGAGATTGCAAATCAGGAGATGAAAGGAACAGATTAGATGCCCTTGGATTGTGTGATATGAGATGGGGAGAAAATGATCTTTTACTCAGGGACTGGGGGGGTAATCAAGAGTGATGAAAATGGAATAGGAATATTGATAGGACAAAAGGTGAAAAATAGCATAATGAAGGTACAATATATTGATGGAGGACTGATGATGATAAGATTGAAGGGTAGTTCAAAAGATTTAGTGTTAATACAGGTATATAGTCCAACCAGCCAGCATTAGATGCAGTTGAAGAAAATTATGAGGAAATATAAGAACTCCTTGATAAAGAAAATAGGAATTCCTGCCTCATCCTAATGGAGGACTGGAATGCAGTGGTTGGTGAAGGAAGAGACGAAGATACAGTAGGAAAATTTGAATTAGCAATAAGAAATGAGAGGTGAGTGACTACTTTCTGTAAAGAAAATTCATTAGTAGTGGTCTAACACATTATTTGAACACCACAAAAGGAGATGTTACACATGGCTATGAAATTTGAATATGGAAAGATATCAGTTGGAATACATCCTCACACAAAAAGGTTTAGGAACTGTTTGAAGAATGCCAAAGCTAATCCAGGAGCGGATATAAATTCAGACCACAACCTAGTAGTGGGAGAAATGCAAGTGTAGTTGATAAAAGTCTAGAGAGGTAAAGCAAAATGAAAATAGAAAGATTCAAAGAGGTAGGAAAAGCATCAGATTGAGAAAACAGATTGGCAGAAAAATATGAAAGAGGTCGTTTTGATGGAAGTGTTAATGACAAATGAACAAAAATGAGGGAAGGACTCATGGCCTCTGCCAAAGAAGTACTAAGAATTAGAGCATCCCAAAGTAGCAGGAAAGAATGGATAACAGAAGACATGTTGAAAAAGATGGAAGAACGGAGAAAGTGGAAAAACGTAAGAACTGAAGTAGGTACAAGAAACTGAATAATGAATTAAAAAGAGAAACTGAAGAAGCAAGGGAAAAATGGATGACACAGAAATGCAACAAAATAGGGAAAATGGAGAAAGAGAGAATTATGAAATGTCTAGGCTGGCTAGTGAGAGAGGTTTTTAACATAAGAGAAAGTGGAATAAGATGGAAAGAGCAGATGGCACTCTAGCAGAAGAAACACAGGAGGCTTTGAACATATGGCAAGAATATATTGATTGTCTGTATAAGGGGGATGAAATACAAAATGAAATACTGTTTATGTAGAAGGTGAGAGTTTGATGGCTTGATGCACAGCTGGACAGGGGATGGGGATGCTACCTTGAAACAGGGCGATTGCACAACCTGATAGCTGAATTTAATGTCTCATGTTTGCATGGCCATGTCCTTCACGGATTGAGGGGTAAAAAGAACAAACTATAGGTGCCAGATGGGAGATTGCACAGTTTGTGATTAGCCAAGAACTTGTAAGCAACTGCGTAAGACACATTTTCCTTTACCCGGATCTCCCAGACAGCTCACTCATCACGATACATGGGACAATCTAGAGAGGAGATGTCATGGTCACCATTGCAGTTTATGCAGTGGGGAGAAGTGGTGGCCAATCGCCCTTGTGAACATCCCTACCAAAGGTTACACATTTGGCTGGCTGATGGACAGCTATGATATCTTGATCAGAGAGGTACGACTGGATTTCAGCCTCCGTCAGACGACTGAGCAGCCTAGTGTAAATAGCACTAAGGGAAGAATTCAGAGTTCTATGGGCCTGTACATTAACAGGATAGATGTGGAGAAATGAGGCAGAAGCAATTGTTGTGCTTAAAATCAGAATTAGTCTCTAATAGCAAAGTGCCACTCCATAGATGAGAGCAGGATTCACAGGGTCAACAACTGCATAAACATCCTTGTGAATAATGAACAGATGTACCATCTTCACTATGTGAGACCACGAGGTACCGTGGTGCAGCTGGAAAGGTCCTTGAATCATTAGCCTCATTCTGTCTAGGTTTTTGTATACACTGAGTGTGAAGATGACTGGCTCATTGTGACAAAATCCTGAATGATTGATAGCGTCTTCAATGGCACGCTCCATCGAACTGGGGGCCACCTTCACAAGGGAGCACACCCGCCTTAGGTGATTGGTCACACCTCAGGTCACACCTCCCGAACATGTTACAGATGGACCAATCAGCAATTTGGGAAGGTTGTAGCTCAGGCAATCACCCCTCATTGGGTCTGGCCTGTACCAGGGTTTATGTGCGAACCCTGCCTGTTGACCTGGGAATTATGCAGTACCCAGTCACTTGTTACATGTCAGATGCATGTCATGGCCATCAGGAGCACACAAGGAGGAAGAAGAAAAAGATTAACCTCAAAAGCCAAAGCAGAGTAACGAGAGGAGGAGGGAAACGAAGAAAGGGAAATGAAATGAAAAACAGTGGTGAGAAGGTTCTCATGTCAGCAACATGCAGTGTGGAATATTCCCAGTAACACCAAGTAATGTTCCCCAAGGGAGGGTGCAAAGAACAGCAAGATGATTGACATGCAGAACAGAAGGGAAAAAGACACTGCTAAGACTGGGGTCCTGTGGTAGTAAAGTACAAACCCGCCAAAGGGTGGCGAGCCCCCTGGTGTGGAAGACATGGTTATGGCAAGGGAAGTACCATTAGATGATTGTATGAAGTTGCTCTGACATTTTCTTCAGTGAAATCCTCTTGTGAAATTTTCTCCATGTGCTTTTCTTAACCTTATGTTGCTGAGTGAGTGTTGCCATTACCATATACTTCATTTGGAGATATTTGACATTTAAAACCAGTTCAGTAGCTGTTCACAATATTAGGGAATTCTGAAACACTATATGCCACATCTGATACCCATGGAATTCTCAGTTTGGCACTGCAATACCAATTGATGCTCCCTTGGGTACACTTGCCATTGCTGTTTAAACTCTCAGTAAGTTAAATTTGTCAGCTGAAACGTCTTGTGGTATGGGGTGTTCCATGTGAGATCATGCCATCTGTTTAGCTACAGTTGTCAGCGTCAACAGAGTGCAGAAGCTAATTACTAGAAGTTCGAAACGTTACCATTGATGTTGAGGTTACAAACTCAGACCTTATTAAGTGAATTTCACTATCTTTGTGGAAACTTGGGCACCATTCCCCCTGATCTAAAGTTGTTGCGAGTGCAATTCCTATCAATCCTGAATTACATTAGATGTGCATTAAGGAAAGGAAATTATTTCTTGGTGAAACCAGAAACTGATTTATTCAAGTTAAATATAATTTATGTCATTATTGACAATCTTACCTGAACCCAATTTGAGACAGTGAAAACTGTAGACGAAACATTTCCTGGATACACTACTTTCCACACCCATTTATTATTATTATTATTATTATTAGATTCAGATTCAGATTCTTTATTAGTCATTCAGCATTGTTACATGCAATAGACTTCATCAGTTCACTTAACCTATTAATTTTACAAAAAAAATTTTTACACATTTAAGTTGATATTAGGCGTTTCTAAAAATTCTTCTAATGAATAGAATGGATTGGTTAACAAGAAGTTATGAACATTGTCTTTAAATAATTTGTCAGGCTTGATTGACCCATTTTTAGACAATTTGTTATATATTTTAATTGCCATATACTTGTGACTATTGTTAGTTTTAGCTAATCTATTTTGTGGCAACAGCAGAGAAGTACACGTTCTTGTATAGTAGCCATGTCTTTCATTTGTTACACTTCAATTAGGTAGTTCAGCAAGTATGTAGTTAACACTGTCAAGAATATATAAATTAATTACTGTTAAAATTCTATATTTAGTGAACAATGGTTTACAATGTGTTCTATTATCTACCTTAGCCATTACTCTGATTGCTTTCTTCTGGATCACCATAATTTCATTTATTTTTCTGCTGTTTCCTCAGAGTATTAACCCATACCTTAAAACAGATTGAAAAAAGGCAAAGTACGCTGTCCTTATGTACTCAAATGTCACACGACACATCGGTCTCTTCAACAAATATATAACTCTTGACAACCTAACCACTATGTGATCAACATGAGAGTTCCATGTTAGACTGTTGTCAAGTACAATACCTAAAAACTTTGCCTTTTGTTTTTCTATTTTTGTAGTCTTTGATAGACTGAACCACATATTCTGGGTCTTTTCCTCATTTAATAGCAGACCATTGGCATTAAACCATGATGTTGCGTTTTCTTTTGCCAATTTCATATCACTTACAAGGTTATCAAGTACATGGTTTACAGATAGAAAAGTTGTGTCATCTGCATACATATGTCTTTACATCTATATTTCCTGGTAAGTCATTTATGTGCACAAGGAAAAGAAGTGGTCCCAATTTAGATCCCTGTGGCACTCCATGTTGAACCTCGAGTATGTTTGACACATGACTTCCTGAACTCACCACCTGGTTCCTTTTATTGAGGTATGATTTGATGAGTTTTAAACTTTTGTCACATATTCCATAGTACTCAAGTTTAGAGAGCAGAAGTGAGTGGTCAACACAGTCAAAAGCTTTGCTCAGATCACATAAGGTTACCTGTGCGTGCGCATGGTCCTCAAATGATGCTAGAATGTCTCTGACTAAGAGCTCTATGGCATGTATAGCTGACCTTCCTTTTCTGTAACCAAACTGTGATGCACTTAACATACCATTTAGTTCTGGGTACTCAAACATCTGCTTATATATTATGCCTTCAAAGACTTTTCCTAGTACTGGAATTAGTGAAATTGGTCTGTAGTTTGCAGGATCTGATTTGACACCCTTCTTAAAGACTGGAGTTACCTTGGATAGTTTGAGAGGATCAGGAAAAAACCCTTCTATGAGACACAGGTTTATAGAATATGTTAATGGTGCTGCAATGTAATGTATGATTTCTTTCAATAGATTGTTTGACATATTAAAAATATCTGTACTGTATGAATTTTTCATTTCTTTGACTATTTTAAGAACTTCATGTTGGCATACCTCTCTGAAGTTTTTCAATGATGATCCGGCCCTGTTATGATTTAGGTTTGCTCTCTTCAGATAATCTATACATGTTACATTGGGTTTACTGATCAGCTTTTTGATATCATCAGCACAGCATACAAAATATTTATTGATTGTATCTGCTGGTATTGGGACTGTCTTGTCGAAGTTTCTGACTTCACCTTTAACAGTATTAATTACTGAACAGGCTGTTTTGCATTGGTTTTTACTATTTTTTATGAAATTTGTGTTGTATCTTAGTTTCGCCAATTGCAACTCTTTCTTACACAGTTTCTTAGTGATTTTTTCGAGATCCTTAATTTCATTAGAATTGTTTACTTTGGCAAGGCACTTCAACAGCAGTAGCTTATGTTTTAGATTCTCCAGTTCTTTGGTGTACAAAAATTTACCTTTTCTTGTTTTATGGTATTTCTTTTGAACAAGATGGACTTTTAAAACACCTGTTAAGTAATTGTGGAATGTTTCATAAACTGTTTGGGCACTGGAATCACAGTTTTGAAATAATTTGTCCCAGTTTGTTATGCTCAACTGGTGTGTTAGTTTTATGAGATTGTGTTTTGTTAATATTAAGGTATTAGATTTTGTTAACTTTTGTCCAGCCTTGCTCTCATCTCCTTTTATAAAATGTCTTAACTTTACTGTTAACATGGAGTGGTCTGAGAAAACAAACTCCTTTACCTTGGTGGAGTACATATCATGAGCACAGTTGACAAAAGCATTATCCAAGCACGCTTGTAGTCTTGCTGGTTCTGAATTTACATGATGGAAGTTGTGCTGCCCCAGCATATTCAGTAACTTATTTACACTGGGTTTGTTACATGTTACATCAAAGCTTGAATTAAAGTCTCCCCCGATTACAGTTACATACTGTTTCCATTTCATTATGTAGCAGAGTACACTGTCTAAATTATCTAAAAATGTTTTATCATCTGAGTCACGGGAATGGTAGATACATAATATGATAAGTTTCATTATATCACATATGATCCCGGTAATTTCAAAGTGTTTCTCTACACATGCCCAACTAAGATCTAGTTCTCTACACTCTATTTCATTTGAAACATAGATAACAGTACCACCATTACGGTACTGAGATCTGCAAAAACTGTTTCCATATTTATAACCTTCTGGTACATAGTATTGTATTTGTTCTGGTTTAAGCCAATGTTCTGATATACATAAGAAAGAATACTTATTCTGTGGCAATGACTCATCCAGAATTTCATCTTTATTTTCAAGACCCTGAATGTTTAAAAATAGGATGTTGTTGTGACTCATCTGTGAGTTAGCAGGCTGGTTTTTCACATTTTTATTTTCTTCTTGGCTTGAAACCATAAAAAATTATCACTGAATGACACAGATGTCTTTTTCCTTTAGCTCCTCCTTAAGCATTGCTGTGTTGCTGCTCCAGTCGTTGGTTCTGTTACTGCTGCTGCTTCTGCTGATAATGATGGTGCTGCTGCTGTTTCACTTATTTCTGGTGTTTGTTGTTCCATAACTGCTGTGCCTTTCTGTGAATTATTAACATTTGGAGTGTTCACTTGCATTAATAAAATTTCACATTTGTCTTGGAGAGGTGTAGCTTCACTGATAGCAGATTTCACATTGGATTCTACAGGATACACACACTTCCTGTCCATGAGAGGTATGACATTTCTATCATCACACTGCACATTTGAGATTTTATTTACAAGTTCTAAAATTTTGGTTACTATTACGTTCTTTCCCAGTACATTTAGATGGGAACCATGTGTTGTGTGAAATCTTTTCCCTAAATTGGTGATGTTCACAAATGTTACATTTTCAAACCGCTTGCAAATATTTTGCTTCTCTTTATTTGCAGTTTCAATTTCTTTATTTACACAGGACCATTCTATCAAGTCGTAACGGTGTGGCACTGAAAAAACAACAACATTTGTTCCTCTCAGCTCATACAGTTTTCTTTTTAGCGAGATTAAGAGATCGCTTTTCGTTCCTAGCTATATCATTTGATCCTGCCAGGGAGATGGAAAAGTCCTTTTTGCTCAATGAGGAAATTTTTTCTTGACTCATTGACGTAGCAGCACTGAATTTTGCTCCTGGTTTTATTGTACAGTTAAAACTAAAATTCTGACTACTTGTACACCGAAATTCAGCAGCTGTATTTCGTCCTTGGCTGTCGGCATACAGTTCAATTTTACCGGTACTTGCTGTTCCGAGATTGCCTGTTTTCTGCCTATCTTTGCAGTAAGTGAAGTCTTGTTTGGCACTATTTATTGTGTCTTTTGCTAACACATGTCGATATTGTCTCAGTAGAGCAGCTTAGCGGTGGAAGATTCTTCGTGAGCGCTTTCGCATATGATCTTTTACTTAACTGCTGCTGAAATATTCCATGTTTTACCTTATTCACAGAGTCGTTTGATTTTCCACATGGTACACTCGCACTGTTAACTTCACTTTCACAATCCGTAGTCGAAAGAGCTTGAAAGTAATTTTCGTTCACTATATTTATGGTTCTTTCGCCGTTTTCTGTATCTTGAATTATCTGTTTGCGTCTTTTGTACTTCACTTCTGTCCAATTCTCCAACATATTCGTACTTTCATGGCGCGAGTTTTTAATGTTCCGTTCACTTTTTTCTTCTTTAAGTTTCTTGATATCCATCTTCAAGGAACTGATAATAAATTGTAAACTAGACACCCGTTCACTGAGCTTTGTAATTTCATCCTTACAACTGTCACAATTTTACTTTTTCACGGCAAAATAGACACTTTTTCTCGGACATGCACAACGAATTTTTACACTAGCCGCCATCTTACTATTATTATTCTTTCCAACTCCTGCTACATGAATGGTTTAAGGCTTTTTTTGTTTTACTACATTTCAAATAATTCTGATTGTAGTAACAAATTACACAAGACATTTCATAATACCTCTTACTAGTTTTCTCAAATGATGGAGGTCATGAAATTAAACATTTTGTTTAACAACACAATGTTAAATAGTGGCAACTATTTATTTACAAGTGATACAAAAGAGCTGCGGGTTTGCACCTGACCTTTTTAAGTAGTAGACAGCGTCATGTAGCACCTGTTGCCAGCTATGTGGAAGGCATAGTACCCTGTTGGCAGAGCCTGTTCTGTTGATGGTGCAAATGCACCAGTCTACTGCCTGCGTAATCTCTGTAACAGCTCTGAAGTGAATGCCACAAAGTGGTTCCTTCATCTTCAGAATCAAACCACAGTTACAAGGACTTGAGACTGGGGAGTATGGTGGATGGTACAGTACGTCCGAGTTCCATCGACTGAACAGAGCAGCCACAACTTGCACTCTATGTGCATGTGCATTGTTGTGCAAAATGATGGCTGGGTTGTACAGAAAGTGTCGCTGCTTCTTTAGCAAAGATGGTCACAGGTTTGCACTGTATTACTGCTCGTTCTTGGAGCCATTTATGGTCTGCGGTGGAGGGATGTAATGCATTAGTGTCCCCACAGCAGTGTTGCCACTGTAAGAACCAACCCTCACAC
The DNA here is from genome assembly GCF_023864345.2 of Schistocerca serialis cubense. Taxonomy (NCBI): domain Eukaryota; kingdom Metazoa; phylum Arthropoda; class Insecta; order Orthoptera; family Acrididae; genus Schistocerca; species Schistocerca serialis. The sequence continues at coordinate 963,204,364 of NC_064641.1, read as the reverse complement.
TTACACTGGGATGTGATGAAAGGGCTTGGAGCACTTCACTGCAAATCAAGGGTGAAATTTAGAGTGTGACCTTAGCAAGAGCTCATCACAGATATAATAATTTTACTGACAGAAAACTAGCATAACTAAATACAATGAAAATTGCAAATATATTTATAAGTGTTATTTAAATTTGTAGATAGCACAATGTACTCAAATTCTGACTAAAAATGTGTGTGGAGTACCACAAATATGATTTCAGAAAATCTGATTAAAGAATATAATATTATGAGGCAGCAAATTTAACTTGCTGTGTCAGTTCTGTAATTGGGTGGTGGTGGTGTCGTTGGTGGTTAGTGTTTAACGTCCCGTCAACAACGAGGTCATTAGAGACGGAGCGCAAGCTCGGGTTAGGGAAGGATTGGGAAGGAAATCAGCCGTGCCCTTTCAAAGGAACGATCCCGGCATTTGCCTGAAACGATTTAGGGAAATCACGGAAAACCTAAATCAGGATGGCTGGAGACGGGATTGAACCGTCGACCTCCCGAATGCTCTGTAATTGGGAATCCTGTATTTCCTTACTTTCATAGAACAACATAGTTCTGTATTTTAATGCCTGAAATGAAGTAAACAAATTTCATGGAAGAGACAAATATCAGTAATCCTTTTTTCTGTGGGACGAAATGCAGTTGAAGCAAAAGCATCTAGAATCAGGGTGGTGAGCACTGAATTTTGCACAGGAAACAAAGCATTAGCAGAAACTGTATGGGGAAGTGACAAACTTCAATGTTCACATGTTCTGCAATACAGGATAACATTGCACGTAACACACAACACAAGTCAGTACTGTTAATAGTGGGTTGATGATACACTTATGTATACTACCACATTCTCTGAATCAACCTACTGCACCACAAGCTGTTAATTTGCTCTAATTTTGCCAGGACTATCTCATGCAACAAATAGTACCATAGGATAAACCAGCAGAAAAATGCTCCTGTTGGAGCACATAAAATATGAATATGTTCCTCTTTGAAATACTGACAAGAGACTGGAGAACCTGTGGCCTCAGTCTACATTCTGCCTTCCTCTCCAAACATTTTTGTCTATGAACATATGTCCACTATTTTAACACAGAATATTCTAGAGTTTTACCTGTTCTCTCTCTGTAGTGAAGCCTTCATACTCAGTATCTCCCTGTCACTGTCACTGTCTATGTCTCTGTCTATCTACCACTTTCTCATTTTCTCCCACTGATTTACAGTATATCCCACTGCCACTGCCACTGCCACTGTCTCTGTCACCTCTCTCAATTACACTGTCTGCTTTTGTCTTTCTTTGATACTCCCACTCTCTCCACAACACATTAACAGTTCAAAAATTCTGGGGCATCCAAGTTATTTTTCCTCTTAAGCACTGGTGTGTAAAATTTTGGTCTAAAATTTGCTCTCTGACAACTGTGTGTTCAAGCCCACTGGTCTTAGAGGGTCCACACTCCACCCCTCCATCATCCACAGAGCCTGTGTATTGTCCACACACATCTTTTGTTTTGACTACACTGCCTCCTCTCTCTCTTTCTCCCACTGACTGTCTTCGTTTATCTCTCCTCCTCCTTTACTGCCACTGTGCCACTGACCACTAATATCTTTTTTTTCCACTTCTCTAAAGAAATTCCCATCACTTGACTGTTAATTTTTCATTTGTTTTACACAGTCATGATCTCAGCTTCATAGCCTTTCTCAAGATCATGTTGAAATGTTAAAATACCTCTACCCCGTCTGTACTTATCGAAAAAATATTTTTTGTCTTAAAAGATGAGTTTTATTGCAGGATATGAGTACTTGTCTAAGATACAAAATCTGGATCACATTGTGCACAGTTGAAAACCAGAACTGGCCTATGGAAATAGAAATATGTTTTTTCAGTGATGACATGTCACACAGGGCAGACATTTTTTAACATTTCAACATACACACAAGAATTGCTATAAACCCAATGTCATTATTGTGCAAAATAAAAGCACACTCAGAAGTCAAATGAAGGACATTTGTGACAAAACATTTTATCATTTGTTTTACTTTATCTGATATTTTGCTCATCAATTGCCATTCATTGAAAATATCTGGCTTGTGATTTGTACCATAAAAGAGTAAAACTGTTAGAAATATTTTACGGAATTTCCAGTCTTTCCAGTATTACAAGATTTTTGCCATCATTTTCTTTCCAGATATATTAAGATCCCTGTTACCCAATTTTTTGTTACTGCAATACCACTTTGGCCATATCTGTATAGGTATCAAGTGTCCATTGTTAAGAGCGAGTGATCGTAAAGCTTCATGGTGAAAAAAGTCTGACTAAAAACATAATTTTGTGACATGAGAAATCGTTAATTGGCCCTAGAACCCTTGCCACATGTCCATGGCATCAGACAAAACTACATTTATGCATCAGACCAGTAATTACATGCATATTTTGCAGCAAAAGTATGACTACTTGTTACTAAAAACCAGTGGTTCCAAGTTATGTTATAAATAAATGTTTTGATGTTCCCTGGGAATGTCATCTTTAGAACATACAGTGAAGTTTTCCATTATTTCCCATCAAAAAGAAATGAAAGTGACAAAAAATGGCTCTGAGCACTAGGGGCTTAACTTCTGAGGTTGTCAGTCCACTAGAACTTAAAACTATTTAAACCTAACAAACCTAAGGACATCACACACATACATGCCCGATGCAGGATTTGAACCTGTGACTGTAGCAGTCACGCGGTTTCAGACCGAAGCGCCTATCACTGCTCGGCCTACCCGGCCGGCTAACTTTTACATTTTACCCTGTATTGTAGGATAGTTGCAGTACCACAATTCTTCCTTCAGGTATACAAAATGTCACTAGAGTGATGTCTATCCAAAACACAGGACCATTAGTTCATTGATCAACATAACCTGAGACATGACCCACAAAAATTGAATTTTTACACACAGCTTTTTCGAACATAGGAGTGCTTCACACCGTCATGCATAAACCAATTGCAATTGTAGAGGTGTGGTTAGTGTTCAGTAAGAAATTATATTTACACTGTATTTAATCCCAATGAGCACATTTTCTTTATCTCCAATATTCCTCAGACTGTCATGTTTCATGTCAAACCTTCTTTAAAATAGCAATAAAATTGGGTTAGTATAACAATACAATGAAAATCAATTTTTAGCTTATGCAAGCTTCCAGAGCCAGACCAAGTACGTTATATTTTCAATAAAATTGGGTTGCTATATTTCTAGTTAGAATCCAGCGAAGTGTCACACTCCATGATCGGTCCTCACTCTCAGCAGTCCTAATTTCAATGGCTGAGCAGCTTCTGAATACTGCACATTCCTGTTCTTGATATTAAGCAATGCTGAAGTTCATTTAATGAACAATATCCGCTGGATAGAGGACAACTGGAAGCTAGGGTTTTGGAGTGAAGTGACAAATTATCTCCTCCATGGCAATCTGATGGCTGGATTCAGTTTGCAAAACCCTATGTTTGCTTTACCTGCCATCATCTTCGTGCCAACAATGACATGCACAGGAGGCATGCCATATAATATGCTAGTCCTCCTCATTAACTTGTTCTCTCCATATTGCACTTTAGAAAATGCTAAATGCAGAAGGATAAGCATATATTTGACAGTACTCTGTACTGTCTACAGCAGAGGATGATTGCAGAGACAATGACTGTTTGAGTCAGTTCAACAATGCCAGCTGTCATGAAGTGGAATTATGAGGAAATGGTATATGGACTGTGACATTCCTGAAGTGTGCCTGTATGCCCATGTTCCAGCCTGAGGGCAATGGTTTATCTTAAGGATGAGATATCAAGGTGGCTTCACTCCAAACCCGATGTCCACTATCTCCATCTTCTCCAGTATCGACTATCAAGGATGTATGGATGAAAGTGTCCCCAGAGGAGTTCAAGCCATAAAAAATGAGAAGGGTGGGCACACCCCATCTTAAAGTCCACTAATATGTGCCCTTATGCATTGGAGTCCGTAGTGTGTAGAGTAGGAACACCAACCTCAGACGGTGGGCACATACTGTTACTCACCTAGTGAGGCTGCATCTGGAGACCTAGTACTGGGGCCGGCCTCTGGTTCCCGGTCACGCTGTCTGGCCTTGCGCTTAGTACCTCCAGCTGTAAATACACAGAGAGGAAAACTTCTTTTGAAAATCTTCGTCTGCTGCTTTAACGATGTGTTCCTATTATACCTGCAATGACTGGCATATAAGGGTATTTTAACTTACTGAGCTGTACTGAGCCTACAACCGATTTCAACAGCCGTTATTAAGAAACAGAAACCCATGTTCATTGCATGTCTGTAGAACAGAAAGAAAGAAACAAAGCTTTCAGCATTGTCCTCAGGGATAGAAATTCTATGAACTGTGCTTATACATGACACTCCAGAAGAATGATGCACAGCCCTATGCCCTATTAACAATAAATTACTTTATTTTAATATCATGATTACAGTATGAAAATAGTGATATTAAACAATTCGTCATACATAAAGGTACAGATATTGTTCATTAGATTTATTTCTATTTTGTAAGTGGTGACGTATGTCTTTCTATAAAAATGTGATGTAGCAATGACATCAATTATGAATTTTAAAGTAATTATAAAAGAGTTTCAGAAAAGTATAGAAGGTAAGGTATAGAAGATAATTTGTCATTTGACTAAATCGCTACACTGCAACACATCTGGCTGTAGTGTTAGGAGAAAAAAAAGACATGAAACAGAAGCTGTGGTTGACAGAGGAGTAAGACAGGTGTTGAAGTCTTGCACAACTAAACAATCAAGCACAAAATGTGAGATTAAGTGACCACAGGCTAAATTTATAGTCTGCCCACACCACTTGTCATAGCCAAGCACCAAAAATGTATCGAACCTAGGTAATTTATAGATATAGTGCCTGTTCTTTTGGTCACACTTCCATAACAACAGACACCATACCTTTATAAACATAGGTGCCTAATGGTATATTTGCCTTTCAGTCCAGATGCACTATGTTGTCTGCTATTCTACAGAAATACAGTACACCTGCAAGCAAAGAAGAATAACATACTGGGTACAACATGCTGTAGTGTGCATCATATGGATATTTGGGATAGATAGGAAACGTGCTCTGACAGCAAGAGTAATTAAGGTGACCACTCATGTAAAGTGAAAAATCTCTCCAAATCCCAGTACAGAAGAAATTTTCATCTGCCACTATTCTATTGTTTCAATGCCATATTCAAGTAAAAGTGAAATTTCTTTCATTAGCCCTGGATAAACATTCATTCCAAACTTGTTGGATGTATCTACAGTGCATAACTACAGCCATCCCCGTCTTCTCATTTGTGCATTTGTGTGCAAATAATCTTGCAGCATGAGAAAAAAATGCTGTGAAAAGACTGGTACAATACATACACACTGATGAATTAAATTGTGAGGATCTGAACAGTGAAATTTGGAATACATTTTGATTGGTTGTGGATGAAAACAGCAAGTCAACTATGTACATATGCATCATTGTGTTTCCAGTCAGAAACTTCTCATTTAAAGCAATGCATTTGTAAGAAAACCCACACTGACACAGCTATTTCAGTGATACTGAACATATTAAACAACAGTTGAACAACAAAGTGTGTAGCCATGTGTGCTGAAGGTACAAGTCCTTCTCATGCTGTTTCTGGTGAAGGTTTCAAAGAACTAGGCCAATGATTAATAGATCTAGGTGCAGATTCAGCACTTCATATGTACTGAATACATCAGCACAGCACCACAAATATCAATGTTGACTGCCATGTCTTGTGTTTGGAAACAAATCTGTTCCATCCATTAACAGTAGTTACTGATAGCAACATAATGCCTATCTTACTCATCATCTTTGAGCTTGCATTGAGTTCTGCCCAGTTCTGTCTCAGGATTGTTCTTCCACCCCTATTAGTTCTACATGAACAGCGACCCACAGAACGATGGATAACGTAGCTCTCTTAGAATTGGCCGATAAGCAACTTTCGTACGGGTTCACTGAATGCAGTGGAATGATTACACTGTGCTGAACTATTCCCACTGTAAAGGCCACCACATCACAATTTCATCTATGTGCAGTGGCATTAACCTGCATTTTGTTTTTTGATGTTTGCATATTTAAACTCTTCCATATTTGTAAAAGTTTTTCAGGGAAACAATATTGATATGGGTAAAAACTAAATCAATTATAATTACATTGTTACTGTGTGACAAGCTGCTGTAGACTGTGTGTCCCTTATACCAAAATATTTAGATAATGCTAAACAACATCTAGACATGTCTCTGGAGTTCTGGTTCACTATTTGTACTTTCTTCAACCCTGAAAATTTTGTGACATTGTTTTCCAGTTTTGTTAATTAGTTCATGTAAGATACAATTTCAGTATACTGCACATTCATTAATAAGAAAAAATACATGTCATAATTTAAGGAACAACAACCTAGTCAGGTTTATAGACCAGTTGTTCCTGACACTGAATAAGTAATTATTTATACATTATTTACGTAGTTCAAAAGCCATTAATTACGTAAGATACTATTTCATGACACCACTTATTCCTGTACACTGTCACACTTTACTAAAATTCTGATAACTGGTAGGCTGAAATTTTCTGTATGTGGTGGCTTTCTTAAGTTCCCAAAATAATTTAGCTCAAAGGAATTATTAAAAATTATAATTTTTTAGTTACTTGAAAACAGCGACTGTTGGAAATAAGGGATATTTTGTTGAATATTGTGAAAAAGGCGCATTGTGGTGTAAATCAAAGATACAAATCACTTGGTATGTGAAAGAGTTAGTAATAAAACTCATCTGTTTACCTTTATAATCATCAATATCATCATCAACATTATTATCAACATCAACAACAAAGACAGCTGGAAGGATGAGTCAGAGCATCCATCGTAGTCTTCCAAACTCAAGTTCAAATGAAATTCTTCAGAGGCACCTTGAATGTGAACTCATTACTAAAATTTGGTAAACAGGAAGAACTTCAAATTCTCTTAGACAAGCATGACATACAATTTTTAGCAGTACAAGAAACAATTTTCAACAAAAATGATACAGTACCTAAACAACCACAAAATTTTTTGAGGAGAAACCAGCAATAAAAATTATAAAAGGTATGCCAATACTTGGTACTGCCCTCTATATTCATAAAAGGTTTGAATATAATGTGACTATTTCAATCTCATTCAGAAAGACACACTTCTCACAGTGAAATGCAAAAAGAGAGAGTTTACCTTTTAATTGCCACATTCCAATTCATGACGACGATAAGAAAAATACAAGTGAAGTAGCAGCATTTGATAACTTTTGGAAGACAAATATCAAAAGCTACAGAAGCAACTTTTGTGATGCTACTAGGGTATTTTAAGAGAATATCCATCCCATAAAAGATGGAACAAAAATGGCTCAGTGCTTACTAATCTTCATATAACATTTCAGTTGATGTTTGTCAACTTCTTTCATAAAATTTCAGGGAAAGTAAAAACGTGGATATCTCCTATTATAATTCTAAAGGCACTGCAATGAGATCAAGTGGCTATTTCTCAAAACAATACTAAATATATTGCGAATGTGAAAGTAACAAGAAACAGAGAATTAGTCTCTGATCATTACATGACAAATTCAACTGTAATTTCTCCCTATTAAAAGCCACAAGAGACAGCAAAAATTGATAAAATATGACAGAGAGAGGCTCAACATCACAAGAGAGAAAATACAACATTTGCAAGAAGAAATTAAAATAGAAAAATCAGGAAAATGGGAAGAATTGTCCAAAGCAATCAATAGGGAAGTGAAGAATGTATTAGAACAACAAAAATGAAGATAGCCTGGTGGAATGAAACCTGTGAAAAAGCAGTTGCAGAAAGAACAAAAGAAAGGAAAGAAGGAAAAGTTCTTGGAAGACTGAGCGCTTTGATGAATTTGAAGTGCAAAGGAAAGAAACTGAAAGAATAATAAAGGGTGCTAAATGGTCTTCTGGGAAGTGTAAACTTATTGACATATGAAACAGCTTTGTTAAAGAACACACCCAGAATTTCTATAGGATTTTTAACAATCACCTAAATTACTACCATGCTTCAAGTATTTACACTACTGGCCATTAAAATTGCTACCCCACAAAGATGACGTGCTACAGGCGTGAAATTTAACCGTTAGGAAGAAGATGCTGTGATATGGAAATGAATAGCTTTTCAGAGCATTCACACAAGGTTGGCACCAGTGGTGATACCTACAACATGCTGACATGAGGAAAGTTTCCAACCGATTTCTCATACACAAACAGCAGTCAACCGGCATTGCCTGGTGAAACGCTGTTCTGATGCTTTGTGTAAGGAGGAGAAATGCATACCATCATGTTTCTGAGTTTGATAAAGTTTGGTTTGTAGCCTATCACGATTGCAGCTGATCATATCGCGACATTGCTGCTTGCGTTGGTCGAGATCCAATGACTGTTAGCAGATTATGGAATCGGTTTGTTCAGGAGGGTAGTACGGAATGCCATGCTGGATCCAAACAGCCTCGGATCACTAGCTGTCAAGATGACAGGCATCTTATCTGCATGGATGTAACAGATGGTGCAGCCACGTCTCAGTCCCTGAGTCACAAGAGAACAACAATCTGCATGTACAGTTCAACGATGTTTGCAGCAGCATGTACTATCTGCTTGGAGACCATGGCTGCAGTTACCCTTGACGCTGCATCACAGACAGGAGCACCAGCGATGGTGTACTCAACGATGAACCTAGGTGCACAAATGGTAAAATGGCATTTCTTCAGATGAATGCAGGTTCTGTTTACAGCATCATGATTGTCACATCCATGTTTGGTGACATCACAGTGAATGGAAACTGGAAGTGTGTATTCATCATCACCATACTGGCTTATCACCCAGCTTGATGGTATGGGGTGCTATTGGTTACACATGTCGATCACCTCTTGTTCGCATTGACAGCACTTTGATCAGTGGACGTTACACTTCAGATGTGTTATGACCCGTGGCTCTACCCTTCATTCGATCCCTGCAAAACCCTACATTTCAGCAGGATAATACACGACCGGATATTTCTGGTCTTGTATGGACCTTTCCAGATACAGGAAATGTTCAACTGCTGCCTTTGCCAGCATATTCTCCAGATCTCTCACTAATTGTAAATGTCTGGTCAATGGTGGCCGAGCAACTGGCTCATCGCAATACACCAGTCACTACTCTTGATGAACTGTGGCATCGTGTTGAAGCTGCATGGGCAGCTGTACCTGTACACGCCATCCAAGCTCTGACTCAATGCCCAAGCATATCGAGGTCATTTTTACAGCCAGAGGTGGTTGTTCTGGGTACTGCTTTATAAGGATCTATGCACCCAAATTGCATGAAAATGTTATCACATGTCAGTCCTAGTATAATATATTCGTTCAATGAATACCCATTCATCATCTGCATTCCTTTTTGGTGAAGCATTTTCAATGGCCTGTAGTGTACTTCAAAGATGAAAATGGTAAAATAAGCAAATAACCAGACCTGTAAATTAATAAGAAAGTATGGTACTGTCAACAACTCTTGAACTGTGGACAAATGAACTATTAGCTAGAATTTCCCTATCTTCATGGAAACACCGAAGCAAATCCACAACCCACAGCTAAGGAAATAAAAAAAAATAATAATAAATACTGTGAAAAACAAGAAAGCCAGTGGAGAAACTTATAAAATGTCCCAACCAAAAATGGTCTCAACTAAAAATGACAAACAACTTCAGACCATATATTAATAAATATGGGGAAACTGGAAAAATGCCAAAAGACTGCATAGTGACTCTTACCCATCCTGTGCACAAAAGTTGTGATGAGCATGATGTCAATAGTTGCAGAGATATATCTCTACTGTCAGTGAGCAGGTACAAGTAACACTTTATAGCTACTTGTGAGAATATCAGATTGGATTTAGGAAGGGCAGATCTTGCTCAGAACAGAATTTCATTAAGTCCATAATCTGCCACACACTTACAAACTCTGAAGACATGGTTTTAACATTTACAGATTTTAAAAAGGCAATTGATTTCATTGACAGGGAAACACTAGACAAAGTGACTCAAGAATTTGGCATTAAATCTAAACTACCTTATTCATGCAACACTCACAGACAATGAAGCAAAAGTACAGTTTTGGTGTGAAGTATTGAAGGCACTCAAAATAAAAACAGGTGTAATGCAAGGTGACAGCCTGTCTACACTCCTCGAACTTCATCCTAGAGAAAATAGTAAGATAATGCAAACAAAAACTGACAGAACACAAGGTAGCACCAGTAAGACTAGATTTTAAGAAAATAAATAATGAAATTCACTGTTGACCATTTGGAAATGATTATGCCATTCTAGATGAAAATCCAACAAATGTAGAAATACAAATCAGTCTCTCAAGAGAAATAGCCAACAAAGCAGCATTAAGAGTTTGTATAGAAAAAAAGCAAAATTTCTGACAAACATTAGAATGCCCCTGTAACCCTGTAGAATCCCAGCTATGTTGAGTGGCAGTTGTATACTTAAATATATTTATCTCAAGATGATGAGCTAATTATGTGCTATGACTACAGAATAAAGTGTGTGGGTTCTAAACATTGCTGCTTATAGTGGTGTGCTTATTGGCAATGATTGCTTACTTTCATCGAGAGCTATTTTTAAATGTCAGTTTGGTACTTAAAAATTTGTCTTCTTTTATCTTTGATCACATTTCCCTCACAGTCTACCACACTATACATTTTTAACACAACTGCAACATCTGTAACCAATCTGTTGCAGTTATGATGACACTACCAATAATACACTAAATATTATGGACTACGTAATTGACATCCAGTGTCAACTTAAAGTATAAAATTTTGAACAACTGATTCACCGAAATAATTTAGCATACCACCAATAAAGAATTAAAGTCAAAGAAGAAGACTAAAAAGAAAGTACCGTATAAGAAAATATGTACATGCTATTTTAATTGTATAATTAAGCTACTGAAGAAAGTGAAAATCTCACCTGCCAATAGCTCTTCAATGTGTAACTTTTTTGGGAGCTGCAAAAAATAAATAAATAAATAAAATTAAGCAGTGTAATAACTTTACATCAACTGAATGTGAGTGTAAATCAAACACCTTGAAACATGGCAGTAGTATGTCATCTCACTGGAATGCTCGTCTCTGTATTAGTAAGTTGCTAAATTAAAACAGTATTGGAGGTAACAAATCAGGTGCAGAGACAAGCAGATAGATGTGAAAGTTTATTGAAGTGACATTTATGGAAACTGCATAATGATTCAAGTGAGTAATCACAAAATATTTGACTTTTAATTTAGCTCAGTAATATGAATTCACTAGGGCTGCCAGCTGCCACGTACAGCCATTGTCACAGAGCAGACAAAGGTGCCCATGAAATGTAAGTCAGCAGGGTGGGAATGCAGATCATAGCTGCCAGATGTTTAAAGGTTGGTGTAAGAATACTGGCAGTGACAAATACAGTATAGTTTGCAGGAATGAACACCCCTCAGCTATGACCTGGTGAAATAGTCCAAGGGATCATGGAAGGGGAAAGAAGTAATAGACTGTTATAAAATTATAGGTTGTCAGTCAGGAGGTAGGAGATGATATGTCACATATAATTCTGACAGTGTCTCCACTGTATTTCCGGTTACTGATCACCAGCAGATCCCTAACTTTTGAGGCTAGGTGGTTCTAGTCCCATTTAGCAGAGATCACAAGTCATACGCCACACAGTGTAGCATAGTTGTGGTAGAAGCTTGTATACCTGGAAGAATCCTGGAGATACTAGAAGGTATCAAATAGATTATATAATGGTAAGACAGAGACTTAGGAACCAGGATTTAAATTGTAAGACATTTCCAGGGGCAGATGTGGATTCTGACCACAATCTATTGGTTATGAACTGCAGATTGAAACTAGAGAAACTGCAAAAAGGTGGGAATTTAAGGAGATGGGACCTGGATAAACTGAAAGAACCAGAGGTTATAGAGAGTTTCAGAGAGAGCATAAGGGAAAAATTGACAGGAATGGGGGAAAGAAATACAGTAGAAGAAGAATGGGTAGCTTTGAGGGATGAAATAGCGAAGGAAGCAGATGATCAAGTAGGTAAAAAGACGAGGGCTAGTAGAAATCCTTGGATAACAGAAGAAATATTGAATTTAATTGATGAAAGGAGAAATTATAAAAATGCACTAAATGAAGCAGGCAAAAAGGAATACAAACGTCTAAAAATGAGATCGACAGGAAGTGTAAAATGGCGAAGCAGGGATGGCTAGAGGACAAATGTAAGGATGTAGAGGCTTATCTCACTAGGGGTAAGATAGATACTGCCTACGGGAAGAGACCTTTGGAGAGAAGAGAACCACTTGTATGAATATCGAGAGCTCAGATGGCAACCCACTTCTAAGCAAAGAAGGGAAGGCAGAAAGGTGGAAGGAGTATATAGAAAGTTTATACAAGGGCAATGTACTTGAGGACAATATTATGGAAATGGAAGAGGATGTAGATGAAGATGAAATGGGAGATAAGATACTGCGTGAAGAGTTTGACAGAGCACTGAAAGACCTGTGTTGAAACAAGGCCCCGGGAGTAGACAACATTCCATTAGAACTACTGATGGCCTTGGGAGAGCCAGTCATGACAAAACTCTACCATCTGGTGAGCAAGACATATGAGATAGGCGAAATACCCACAGACTTCAAGAAGAATATAATAATTCCAATCCCAAAGAAAGCAGATGTTGACAATGTGAAAATTACCGAACTATCAGTTTAATAAGTCACAGCTGCAAAATACTAACGTGAATTCTTTACAGACGAATGGTAAAACTGGTAGAAGTGGACCTCGGGGAAGATCAGTTTGGATTCCGTAGAAATGTTGGAACACGTGGGGCAATACTAAGCTTACGACCTATCTTAGAAGAAAGATTAAGAAAAGGCAAACCTACGTTTCTAGCATTTGTAGACTTAGAGAAAGCTTTTGACAATGTTAACTGGAATACTCTCTTTCAAATTCTGAAGGTGTCAGGGGTAAAATACAAGGAGCAAAAGGCTATTTACAATTTGTACAGAAACCAGATGGCAGTTATAAGAGTCGAGGGGCATGAAAGGGAAGCAGTGGTTGGGAAAGGAGTGAGACAGGGTTGTAGCCTCTCCCCGATGTTATTCAATCTGTATTTTGAGCAAGCAGTAAAGGAAACAAAAGAAAAATTCGGAGTAGGTATTAAAATTCATGGAGAAGAAGTAAAAACTTTGAGGTTAACCGATGACATTGTAATTCTGTCAGAGACAGCAAAGGACTTGGAAGAGCAGTTGAACGGAAAGGACAGTGTCTTGAAGGGAGGATATAAGATGAACATCAACAAAAGCAAAATGAGGATAATGGAATGTAGTCAAATTAAATCGGGTGATGCTGAGGGGATTAGATTAGGAAATGAGACACTTAAAGTAGTAAAGGAGTTTTGCTATATAGGGAGTAAAATAACTGATGATGGTCGAAGTAGAGAGGATATAAAATGTAGACTGGCAATGGCAAGGAAATCGTTTCTGAAGAAGAGAAAATTGTTAACATCGAGTATAGATTTAAGTGTCAGGAAGTCATTTCTGAAAGTATTTGTATGGAGTGTTGCCATGTATGAAAGTGAAACGTGGACGATAAATAGTTTAGACATGAAGAGAATAGAAGCTTTCGAAATGTGGTGCTACAGAAGAATGCTGAAGATTAGATGGGTAGATCTCATAACTAATGAGGAGGTACTGAATAGGATTGGGGAGAAGAGGAGTTTGTGGCACAACTTGACTAGAATAAGGGATCGGTTGGTAGGACATGTTTTGAGGCATCAAGGGATCACAAATTTAGCATTGGAGGGCAGCGTGGAGGGTAAAAATCGTAGAGGGAGACCAAGACATCAATACACTAAGCAGATTCAGAAGGATGTAGGATGCAGTAGGTACTGGGAGATGAAGAAGCTTGCACAGGGTAGAGTAGCATGGAGAGCTGCATCAAACCAGTCTCAGGACTGAGGACCACAACAACAACAGGACTGTAAATTTATATGTGAATCAATTTCTTTTGTTTTTTTGTTTTTTTGTTTTAGGGTGCAAAACTGCTATGGTCATTAGCGCCCAGTCCGTGACTTAGGAAACAGTAAAAAACCGGAAATGGAAACCAGCAGCAATGGGAACAAAAGTCATAAAATTGGAGAAACTAAAAGCAGAAGGAAGGCTTAAAAATCCACTAGAGAAAGGGGTTGGTTGTCCCCAAAAAAAGCTTCAAATGACTGACGTCATTTCACTGGCACTAATAAACTCGAGAACGCGATCGGCCGAGCGCGTGTCATCTGCTAAAATTGACGATATATCAGGCGACAGCTGTAGACGGGCACGTAACAGAGTAAAATAGGGGCACTCAATTAAAAGGTGTCTTACCGTCCACAGCTGAGAGCAGTGAGGGCAGAGTGGGGGAGGAACGCCGCCTAAAAGGTGTCAATGGCTAAAACGACAGTGCCCTATCCGGAGTCTAGTTAAAATTACCTCCTCCCGACGACACGTTCGGGAGGAAGAGCTCCAAGCACAAGGAAGAGCTTTCATGTCCCACAATTTATTATGGGGAAGTGTCGACCAATGCGCATGCCATAAATGAACAACACAACGACATAAAACGCTCCGTAGATCGGCGAAGGGAATCGATCGAATAGCTGGCCAAAGAAGAGACTGCAGCCCTGGCTGCAATATTGGCTGCCTCATTTCCACAGATACCAACGTGTCCCAGGAGCCAGAGGAACGCCACCGAGGCGCCCCCCCAGGTGGAGCAATCGCAGACAGTCCTGAATGCAGTGGACCAGAGGGTCGACAGGGTAGAGAGCTTGGAGACTGAGAAGAGAGCTGAGAGAATCTGAGCAGATGATGTACTGTATCCGCTGATGGCGGCGGATGTAGTGGACAGCCTGGAGAACAGCGTAAAGCTCCGCAGTATAAACCGAACACTGGTCGGGAAGTCGAAAGGGATTTTGGGTGTCGCCAACAATATAGGCACTCCCTACACCAAACGATGTTTTTGAGCCGTCAGTGTAAATAAATGTGGCCTCCATTTTTGCACATAGAGCAGCAAATGCCCGACGATAAACAAGTGAAGGGGTACCATCCTTGGGAAATCGACAAAGGTCACGGAGCAGGCAGATCTGGAGACGGAGCCAAGGCGGTGCTGTACCTCAAGTTGTCAAGAAGGTTTTAGGAAAATGGAAGGAAAGAGAATGGAGCAGTTGACGGAAGTGGACTCCCGGTGGTAGTAGGGAGGAGGGGCGGCCTGCATACCCTACATCAAAGGAGGCGTCCAAAAAAATGTCATGGGCTGGATTAGCAGGCATGGAAGACAGATGGCTAGCATAACGACTCAGAAGGACTGCTCGCCGATTGAACAGCGGAGGTTCAGCAGTCTCAGCATAAAGGCTTTCCACAGGGCTGGTGTAAAAAGCTCCAGACACTAAACGTAATCCACGGTGGTGGATAGAGTCGAGACGCCGAAGAATAGACGGCCGAGCAGAGGAGTAGACTATGCTTCCATAGTCCAATATTGAGCACACTAAGGCGCGATAGAGGCGGAGAAGGACCACTCGGTCCGCTCCCCAGGAGGTACCATTCAGGACACGAGGGTGTTGAGGGATCGCAGACAGCGAGCCGAAAGATAGGAAACGTGGGAGGACCAGCAGAGTTTCCTGTCAAACATAAGAACCAAGAATTTAGTGACATCTGAAAACGGAAGGTTGACAGGACCTAGATGTAAGGAGGGTGGAAGAAACTTCTTTCGTCGCCAAAAATTAACACAAACGGTCTTACTGGGAGAAAAACGGAAGCCAGTTTCGATGCTCCAAAAGTGGAGGCGATCGAGACATCCTTGAAGACGTCGTTGAAGAAGGCTTGTCCGTTGAGAGCTGTAGTAGATTGCAAAATCGTCCACAAAGAGGGAGCCCGAGACATCAGGGAGGAGACAATCCCTAATTGGATTTATGGCAATGGCGAACAGTACAACACTCAGCACGGAGCCCTGGGGTACCCCGTTTTCTTGGGAGAAAGCACGGGAGAGAGTAGTGTTCACCCGCACCCTGAATGTACGCTCTGCCATAAACTCGCGAAGAAAAAGGGGCAGCCGGCCTCGAAAACCACAAGAGAACAGTGTGCGGAGGATGCCTGTCCTCCAACAGGTATCGTATGCTCTCCCCAGATCAAAAAATATTGCTACCGTTTGGCGTTTCCAGAGAAAATTGTTCATGATATAAGTGGAGAGAGCAACAATATGGTCAACTGCAGAAGGATGCTTTCGGAATCCGCATTGGGCAGGTGTTAAAAGACTGCGGGATTCCAGCCACCAAGCTAAACGGTAATTCACCATACGCTCCAAAACCTTACAGACACTACTCGTGAGAGAAATGGGGCGATAGCTAGAGGGGAGATGTTTGTCCTTTCCAGGTTTTGGAATGGGAATGACGATAGCTTCGCGCCATCGTCTGGGAAAAGTACTGTCGGTCCAAATTCGATTATAAAGACGAAGGAGGTAACGCAGACTATGGGTTGATGAGTGCAGCAACATTTGGACGTGGATACCATCCGGTCCTGGGGCGGAGGAGCGAGAAGAAGAGAGTGCATGTTGGAGTTCCCGCATGGAGAAAACAGTATTGTAGCTTTCGCGATTTTGAGAGGAGAAAGCAAGATGTCACACTTCCGCTGCACGTTTCTTCGGGAGAAACGCAGGCGGGTAATTTGAAGAGCTCGAAATCTCAGCAAAGTGCTGACCCAACGAGTTAGAAATTGCGACGGGGTCCACTAATGTGTCATGCGCTACAGTGAGCCCAGAGACCGGGGAGAAACTAGGCGCGCCTAAGAACCGTCGAAGCCGACTCCAAACTTCCGAGGAGGGAGTGACGGTGTTAAATGAGCTAATAAAGAGTTTCCAGCTTGCTTTCTTGCTATCGCGGATGACACGACGGCATCGCGCTCGGAACTGCTTATAGCGGATACAGTTGGCCGAAGTAGGATGGTGGCGGAAAACGTGGAGAGCACGTCGCCACTCACGTATTGCATCATGGCATGCCTCATTCCACAAAGGAACTGGGGGGCACCGGGGCAATTCGGAGGTGCGTGGTATTGAATGTTCCGCAGCTGTAAGAATAACGTCGGTAATATGTGTGACCTCTTCGTCGATGCTGGGAAAGTGACGGTCATCGAATGTCGCTAGAGACGAAAAAAGTGTCCAATCAGCTTGGGCAAACTTCCAGCGTCGTGGGCGCATGTAAGGCAGTTGAGGCTGCAGTCGAAGGACACATGGAAAGTGGTCACTCGAGTGTGTATCATCAAGGGCGAACCATTCGAAGCGCCGAGCTAGCGGAACAGTACCGACCGCAAGGTCCAAATGAGATAAATTTGCCGTGGAGGCAGAAAACCCAGTGTTAAGGCAAACTAGATCCGCTTGGTGGAAGACGTCTAGCAATAGTGAGCCACGTGGACAAGGATGTGGAGATCCCCAAAGTGGGTGGTGGGCATTGAAGTCCCCAACCAGCAAATAGGGGGGTGGAAGCTGACCAAGAAGATGAAGGAGATCAGCTCGTGCCATTGATGCGGACGATGGAATGTATACAGTACAAAGAGAGAACGTGTATCCGGAAAGGGAGAGACGGATGGCAACAGCTTGGAAGGAAGTGTTTAAATGGATTGGGTGATAATGGAGAGTTTCATGGAGAAGAATCATGAGTCCTCCATGTGCTGGAGTGCCTTCAACAGAGGGGAGATCATATCGGACGGACTGAAAATGAGGGAGAACAAAGTGGTCTGGGGACGCAGCTTCGTTTCCTGAAGACAGAAGATGACCGGCGAGTAGAGTCGCAAGAGGATCGACAATTCATCCAGATTGGCTCGAATACCGCGGATATTCCAGTGGATAATGGACACAGAGTGAACAGAAAATGGAGGAATGTGACCAAGGTCACTGTCAACTCAACGACTGCTCAGTGACCAACAGCATGGAATGGCATTCAGCCGTAGGCAGAAGATCCTGATCCATAGGTTGGTCAGGAGCAGCTCCTGCCACCAGCGATCGGCCGGTTGATCGGCCGCCAGCAGCGCGCCTCGGCGACACAGAAGACGGCCGAGGGCGATTCCTGCCAGGTGGTGCTATAGATGGAACACGCCTTGCCGGAGGAGAGGAACTGGGTTTCTTTGTAGCCTTCTTGGAAGTATGATGTTTAGATGAAGGAGGAACCGATGGTTGGGAAGTTGCGGTACATAAAAACTCTTCACGAGTATGCTCTTTTTTCGAAGTCTTGGTGTCTGACTTTTGGGCTCGAGATTTAGCAGAACCCGATGAAGGGTGAGCCAGAGAGTGGGCAGGCGAAAGTGGTGAGTTTGAATGGGCGATCTTTGCGCTGGCCGATCTGATGACCGTGGTACTAAAGGTGAGGTCGCAAGTCTGCGTGGCCGCCTCCTTTGTTGGCCGAGGAGAATCAAGGACAGTGCTGTATTTTCCTGTGTGAGGCACGGTGGGCTGTCGACTGGCGAATAATTTTCTAGCAGCAAAGGTCGACACCTTTTCCTTCCCTCTAATTTCCTGGATGAGCTTTTCGTCCTTAAAAATGGGGCAATCTCGAGAGGAAGCAGCGTGGTCACCCATACAGTTGATGCAGCAAGGGGATGGAGGTAGACAAGCACCCTCATGGGCATCCATGCCACACGTAACACATTTGGCCTGATTGGAACAGGACTGGCTGATGTGATTGAACTGCTGACACCGGTAGCAACGCTTAGGGTTTGGGATGTAAGGGCGAACGGAAATTATCTCACAGCCTGCTTTGATTTTTGATGGGAGTTGAACATTGTCAAATGTCAGGAAGACAGTGTGGGTTGGAATGATGTTCGTGTCAACCCTTTTCATAACCCTATGAACAGCCGTTACGCCCTGGTCAGACAGGTAGTGCTGAATGTCTTCGTCAGACAATCCATCAAGGGAGCGTGTATAAATGACTCCACACGAGGAATTTAAAGTACGGTGCGGTTCTACACAGACAGGGAAGGTGTGTAGTAGTGAGGTACGCAGCAATTTTAGTGCCTGGAGGGCACTGACTGTTTCTAACAACAGGGTGCCATTCCATAATCTGGAACAAGACTTTACAGTACCTGCAATTGCATTGACACCTTTCTGAATAATGAAAGGGTTGACCATGGAGAAGTTGTGACCTTCGTCAGACCGAGAAACAACAAGGAACTGTGGCAACGATGGAAGAACTGTCTGTGGCTGAGACTCAGTGAACTTACGCTTGTGAGCAGACATAGTGGAAGGTGAGGAAACCATTGCGGAAGAATCCCCCATGATTACCGGCATCTCCGATGGCGCGCTCCTCCCTTGTGGGGGCCCTCTCTGAGGGCACTCCCGCCTTAAGTGATTGTTCACACCTCAGGTCACACCTCCTGACAAACGGACGGAGGGACCAATCAGCACTTTCAGAAGGTATCAGCTCAGGTAATCACCCCTCCCTGGGCCTGGCCGTTACCAGGGGGTATGTACGTGTCCTACCTGTCTACCCGGGGCGGGGAATTACGCGTTACCCCGTCACCGGCTATGCATGGAAGTGCGTGGGTTGGCCTTCAGACACGCACAGGGAGGAAAAAAGAGAAAGGGAAAGGAAAGAAGAGGGGTCTCAAACGCCGCAGCGGAGAAAAGTGCAAAGAGAAGAGGGAAGGAAAAGAGAAGGATAGAGGAAGGACGAAGACTTGCAAGTATAGAAAGCAAGGAATTTGTAACAGTTTCGAGCGTCCGTCTCCAGACATAGGCACAAACCATACTCCCAGAGGGGGAGAAAGGGAAGGAAAGAGCCAGAGGAGGGGGGGGGGGGAAGATGGGGGACAGGGAGGGATGCGGAAAGGGAGGGTATGCAGCCCGGAAAGGAAGGAGGGCCACATCAGCTCGGGGTCCCGTGCTCGCTACGCACATATCCACAAAAGAGTTGTGGACCCCCTGGGGGGGCCTCACTGCATTGTAGTTGTACACACAGACAAGTGAGACTGGTGTGCTTCATAGCGAATGAATAGGCAGAAGCCACTTAATACTGTGGATGGTGTTAAGGTGCTATGCAGAAATGTATGTCTAATTTACAAAGAAGATAGTGCACATGTCTTGAAGTGGACTATGTGAAAGTGCGATTGATGATATAGGCATCACAATGCAAAAGCACTGTGACAGCTTAACATGTATTCATATTGACACTGCAGAGAGGAACAGTGGGAGTGAGGAAACAGCATACCGATATTGGAGTTCCAACATCTCCAAAATTTTATATTGTGCAATGAAATGAACCACATGTCAATGTGGATACACAGCTTATCCAGCAAATTATCATGAACAAGTGTGGTACTCAGTAGTCATGAGTTAACATTAGGCAGTCCTTATATGTAGTTACAACTATTATAAGTAGCTAATTAAACATTTATACAAAATCAAACTGCAATGTAATTTTGGATTCTGTGATGTGAAAAAGATAAATCTTACATCACTTGGAGGGGAAAAAAAGTGTCAAAACTGAAGGCTTTAAAATAATCTGTAAGAGCACAGTTCGATAGAGCTACAGACAATGCATCCATACTCCATTTTCGTCACACTGTAGCATTTCATCAGGAAGATGCCAGAGCAGTTGATGTGGGCAATTTTAAAGCTTCTTTGTATTTTGGCCTGGTGTATCCTCTGTGATCATGACTAATAGAGATGGAAGGTGATGTGGCAGCAGCAGCACAATGTGACCAATGTGAACACAAAACTGCAAATAAACACAAAACTGCAAATAAGAAAAGCTTGTGGAGTAGTGACATGAGCAGGGGCATAATTCGACTCGGGCAGTATGAGGGATAGGGGTCCCAATGACATTCACAACAAATAAAATAAGAAAAATTAAAATGGGAACAAAAAGTGGAGTAATAGGTAGAAGCAACACATCTTAACCAGGTCCACAAATGTCCGTAGTTTGCTGAGGGGTTACAGTAGTGGTAAGTAATTAATCCTATGGATGGGAAGTATATCCATTTTGATCCTATCAGCCTGTGTCAGTAGCTAATAGGATGGCGGCTTAACTTACACCACTGCACTACCTCAAGAGAAACAAGTACTTTGTTCACTCTGTGAAGGCAGTACAGAATTCTCAGACTAGCCATCTGCACAGAAGATGCTGGAGGTGTCTGCACTGATATCATTCCATGTGTGTGCTGTGATATGATAATACTATGCCTCCTACCAGATTTACATATATGATAAAGAATTTAACAATGATGAGTGTATGAAGTGTCAGAGACAAGTGGCATTATAGTTACTTCCCACTCCTAAAATCTTTTGCTCCTATTGAAAGGTGCAGCAATGTAAGGCAGATTCCCACTTAGTAAGGAAATTTAGTGCATGCTCTTGCTACTGTTATTGACTAGGCATAATGACCAATTGTTGAGATCAGATGGCCTGTTAACAAGGCTGTGCTTTGTGAGGCTACAGAGCAAGCAAGAAGGAAATTACATGATGCAGTGTACACAGTTTCATTTTTTCCCCATTACAGGAAGAGGAATTTTAATGCTGTAGTCCAGCCTTCAGGATGAGCCGGATAGCAGCCCAATAGTATGGGATTTTATTTTACTTTTCAATGTTTTCAATAGGTAACTTTATTTTTCTCGTTATGGCGAAGTCTCTGCTGGCAGTGTCAGCTGCCTGTAATTTCTCCGTCACACGGACTGGCAACAGTAAGTCATCAAGCATCTCAATCACGCACCTCCCTCTTGCCAAAAAAGTCAGTAAATGGAGATAAAGCATATTGTCTATGTGTCGATATAACGGCAGTTAATTGAGTAACCACATCAGACATCCGTTACTGCGCATTGACGAAAAATTAGACCGCCTAGGCAACTGCAAGAATTTCACCACCCTTGACTTATGCTCCAGATATCATCAAATCCCTGTTGCACCCCAGGACCACCATAAAACTGCTGTTGTCATACCTACAGGATTATATGAATTTGTAAAAATGCCTTTTGGTTTGAGGAATGCACCCACCACTTTACAATGATTTGCAGATTTGTTGTTGTGCAGATTGAAACCCACTACATGCTTGGTACATTTAGATGACATTATTATTTGTTCTAAAACTATCTAAGAACATGCAGGAAGGCTGAGGGGTGTATTGGAAAGGTTGAAAGTAACTCACGTGATTGTGAAACTGGAAAAGTGTGCTTTTGCACAAACACAGGTACAATATTTGGGACAGATAAAAAGTGAAGGAGGTGTCAAACTGGATCCCTGTTTGACCACAGCCGTAAAAGAATTTCCATCACCAACAAATAACAAAGAATTACAGTCATTTTTAGGCCTTGCCAATTATTGCAGACTTCTGTGAATAATTATCCTATGCTAAGCCCCTATCTAAATTATTGGGGAAAAAAAAAAGGAGTTAGTTTTACCCGGACCAAGGAATGTGATGAAGGAATGCAACAAATCCAATAGGTTTTAACTAGAGCCCCTGTACAAGCATATCCAGATTATGAAAAATCATTCATTCTGTCAGTAGATGCTTCCAACTATGCTGTAGGAGCCATTCTGTCACAAGAAATAGGTGGCGAAGAACGACCAATTGGTTATTCGTCTTGACAGCTTAACAAAGTAGAATCGAATTGCAGTATCACTGAGAAGGTGCTTTTAGTGCTCATACTTTGTGTAACATATTTGTAACCTATTTCCCATGATATTTCTATGGGAGAAATTTTACTGTCATCATGGATCATGCCATGTTACACTGGCTGCTAAGCTTCAAAAATCCTAGCAGCAGGTTAACTCTTTGGGCTTTAAAATTGAGAGAATCTGAGTATGAGAATTTGAGTACAAGGTAAAACACAAACCAAGCAAGTTGCATCAAAACGCCGATGCATTATGCCAGAAAGTCAGAGTGATTGTAACTAATAATGTTTCTATTGAAGAATTGAGGGAAGCACAGCAAAGAGAATTTTGCATCGAAAGACCCCCTCAGGTAAACGAGCAGTAATTCTGAAAGAACAACATCCCAAAATAATAGCATAATGTCATGATAGCCTGCAAGCATGTCAATGGTTTTTGTGCCACCAATTGCCGAATAGCCACCCACTATTTCTGAGAAGGGAGACAGAGGGACATATGAAAGTATATACAAAATTGCCTGTTCGGGGTGGCAATGACCCTTTAACACAGTGCAAAGGTACTCTCACAGCAAGTACCAGAAGCCACTTGTCTTTGGGCTTTAGTAACAGCAGATATTGTTGGTCCTTTCCCTTTGACCCCACAAAATAACAGGTATACTTTGTCCATCATAGATCATTTCTCTAGGTTCTTAATTCTTGTTTCCATACCAGATATGTCCACCAAAACAGTAGCTCGTGCATTTGTCACCCACTTGGTGTTAACGTATGGAAGTCCAAAGTTGTACTTACAGATCAAGGCACAAATTTTATGTCCACATGGTTTACAGAAGTTTGTCAATTGTTGTGAATCAAGAAGTGGAGGATGACGCCGTTTACCCAAAAGCGAACACACCCCTGGATCGAGTCCACTGCACCGTCATGAGCATGCTCTTTTACTATGTCAATAAAAATCACTGTGACTGGGACAGGTTTGTCGAATACATCACATCAGCCTACAATAGCCATGCCCATGAAGCTACAGGATACTCCCCTTATGAAGCGACATGTGGCCGCCCTATGAATTCGCCTTTTGAAGTTGACAAACTGCTCCCTGGAATTAAATTCAAAGACGTTTGGTCCGATGTCTTCAAGCTATTTGGAAGAAAGTAAGAGGGAATAATGCAGAAGTCAATGCTCAACAGTTAGAGGGATAACCAGAAAGCAAAAATGCCTGAGTACAAGGTAGGGGATCTGGAAATGTTACAAAATCCAGTAGTAATAAAAGGGATGAACGAAGTAGTTTACACCAACATATGAAGTACCATACCATATTACATGGTTTACATTACCAGTAAATGTGGAAATTCATTTAGCAGAACACACAGTCATTGATCATTTCAACAGGTTAAAGCTCTACAAGGGTTCTGAGCCACCCACCCTCGATAGTGAAACAGAGCCTGCTACGCCAGTAGTTCCACCCAAGAAAGTAAGAAAGAAGGTAATACAACTACCTAGACCACCACATAAATATGCTCTAAGGTTGGAACACCCCTATCAGTTATATTCTAGGTATTAGGTCCGAGATGACACGTAAACAGTTGGAAAAGACGTGTGAAGCAAGAGAATTAATTGACGGGAACTACTGTCGTTACTATATATTCATTTAAGTTGTGCATGTTAGTTATAAGTAGACATAAGAATTGGCAACCACTGGTAACAGAATTTAGGATGTCACATGTTAACGGAAGTGACTGAAGTTTCCACAATCATTTTGTCTTGTGCCATTTAACTTCTCCAGTAATGTTGTCATAACAGTTGAGAACTGGAAACACAAATACTTATTGGTAATGGAATTAAAGGGAAATTTGTCCTTGCCAACAGAACATGCTGAGTTAAGAATCACTTAATCTTGCATATGTCAAAGGATTTCACATTTCACCTGTTGATTTAGTGAATAGAGCACAAACACAGCTGTTAAAGCTTTACCATAAAAACATGGCAGTAACATGCCTTCGTAGCTGCCAGTAGATCAGTGGCAACATACTGACATCTACCTGCCATCTGAAAAATGCCACATTATATATATGTTTATGCTATATATTTACGCGCTGATAATAACAAGAATATGTACGTCCAAGTTAAACAACAAGTAAGTTGTTTTAAAAGTAAAATAAATCTTCCTTAAGTGCTACTTTATTGCTTTCATAATGTGATGTTGATGAGACAACAAAGTAAGTTTTTATGATGCTACATCTTTCTGTATATTAAATGTCAAAGAAAGTCATGTGGTATTTGCCAGGCAGAGCCTGTCGCCCACAGCTGTTTGCAGATAGCTAGTCCCTCTCTCCTCCCCACCTACATCCCTGCCAAATGAGCGGCCATTACAGTTCCCCTTTCCCAGCCCCCACCTCTGTGGTTAGTGCAGGCAGCATCTACACCTCTCCCCTCATCCCTCCTCACCCCCCCCCCCCCCCAACATGCCACAGCCACGCTGTACCTTCTTACATTCCTATGTTGTAGCATAACCAGTAAATCCGAGAAGATAGTTATAAAAATAAATCTACCATCCTACTACTGCTCCACAGATTTTACTAGTCCTAGCCAATAACAGAAATCTACTTGTGTCATTTATTTGAATTTTCAGTAAAGAACAAAACAGAGAGAAAAGAAGTTTTTTCTTGTAAACACTGCCTATACTGCCAAAAATAGGAGACGTGGAATTTCAGACCTCTGTGTTGTATTACCACTCTATTGGTTAATAAACAGATCTATATTGCACCAAGGAAGCCACCTCTTGCCGTGATATATACTCTGCAAGCAACTGCAGTGTGTGAAACATGTCAGCACAAGGAACAAGTTTGAGATGCCATTGTACCATACAGAAAAGGCCTGTAAAAACCAAGTTAATGTTAATTCAGTGTAACAACACTAACATTAGTGTCCAGTTCAGGCATTATTAGCTACTAGTGCCAAGTAAATGATATCTGAGAGAGGCAAGCCGTCAGTACAATCCCTGCAGAAGTATAAAAATCCATAAAATTATGCACATTTCAGAACAGAGTATCTAAGTGAGTGAAACAATCACGATAGTTCCACGAACTTTAACAATCAAGTTATCTGAGTCTGTTGAAGAGAAGACCTTTCATGACTGTCATGGATAACATAAGCTAAGGCCTTAGTGACCACCCAGGGGAACTTGACACCACCCAGCCTCCACACATACAAAGGCTCTATTCTGTTCTCCACCCTCACCAGCCCCCATTGGGACCGGACCCCCAGATTGGAAAAGGGCACAGGTCATCCCCGTTTTCAAGAAGGGACATCGAACAGATGTGCAGAAATATAACCTATATCTCTAACGTCTATCAGTTGTAGAATTTTGGAACACATATTATGTTCGAGTATAATGACTTTTCTGGAGACTATAAATCTACTCTGTAGGAATCAGCATGGGTTTCAAAAAAGACGGTCATATGAAACCCAGCTCACGCTATTCGTCCACGAGACTCAGAGGGCCATAGACACGGGTTCACATGTAGACGCTGTGTTTCTTGACTTTTGCAAGGTGTTTGATACAGTTCCCCACAGTCGTTTAATGAACACATTAAGAGCATATGGACTATCAGACCACTTGTGTGATTGGATTGAAGAGTTCCTAGATAACAGAATGCAGCATGTCATTCTCAATGGAGAGAAGTCTTCTGAAGTAAGAATGATTTCAGGTGTGCCGCAGGGGAGTGCCATAGGAGCATTGCTATTCACAGTATACATAAATGACCTTGTGGATGACATCAGAAGTTCACTGAGGCGTTTTGCGGATGATGCTGTGGTATATCAAGAGGTTGTAACAATGGAAAATTGTAATAAAATGCAGGAGGATCTGCAGCGAATTGATGTATGGTGCAGGGAATAGCAATTGAATCTCAATGTAGACAACTGTAATGTGCTGTGAATACATAGAAAGAAATATCCCTTATCATTTAGCTACAATATAGCAGGTCAGCAACTGGAAGCAGTTAATGCCATAAATTATCTGGGAGAACACATTAGGAGTGATTCAAAATGGAATTATCATATAAAGTTGATGATCGGTAAAGCAGATGCCAGACTGAGATTCACTGGAAGAATCCTAAGGAAATGCAATCCGAAAACAAAGGAACTACGTTACAGTACACTTGTTTCCCCACTGCTTGAATACTGCTCAGCAGTATGGGATCCGTACCAGATACGGTTGATAGAAGAGATAGAGAAGATCCAAGAGAGAGCAGCGCGCTTCGTTACTGTATCATTTAGTAATTGTGAAAGCATTACGGAGTTGATAGATAAACTCCAGTGGAAGACTCTGCAGGAGAGATGCTCAGTAGCTCGGTACGGGCTTTTGTTGAAGTTTCAGGAACATACCTTCACTGAAGAGTCAAGCAGTATATAGCTCCCTCCCACGTATATCTCGCGAAGAGACCATGAGGAAAAAATCAGAGAGGTTAGAGACCACACAGAGGCATACCAACAATCCTTCTTTCCCAGAACAATACGAGACTGGAATAGAAGGGAGAACCGACAGAGGTACTCAAGTTACCCTCCGCCACACACCGTCAGGTGGCTTGCGGAATATGGATGTAGATGTAGATGTCCCATGATCTGGGAACAGCAAGTCAGCAAACATCTCGATCACGCGCCTCCCTCACGTGCTGACAAAGTAACGCCGTCTATGCGACCCTTACCAGGCTGTGCTCTAGAAATTTCCATTCCGCCCCCTGCGGGTTCCTTGGCTTGTGACCAATCAGGGCTGAGGAAGCCGTGTGTCCATGTGGCCATGTTGGATCTCTCTCTCTCTCTCTCTCTCTCTCTCTCTCTCTCTCTCCCTCCATCTCTAACATGTTTTTTGCAAATAAATGGCCTTTGTCTAGATATTATTCTGATTATTTAACTATGCTCTCTGCCTCCCACTCCTTACTGAGCCATCCTGCACTCTATGCAGCTTAGCGGAGTAGTGGCAGCTTAGAACTGTAAATTCATATGTGAACCGCTTTCTTTTGTATTGGCAGCACAAAGCTGAGAGGAAGCAGTGGAGTTCACATAATCACTGTGAATCCTGATCAGAGCACATAACTTTTGCAACTAATGTAATGACTGCATACCTACAAAATTGGAGGACACTGACCTCAAGAGTACATTATTATTTCATGAGATTTGTCTATTTATGGGTCCACTAATCCGTACTGCATCTTAGAATAATTCATCATCAGAGTTCATGTGTTTGATTCCATCATGCTAGTAGCTGTCTCGGAGGAAAGGTCAACGAATTTTAACGTATTGAAGATGTGCTGACAGATACCTAAGATGCAGCACAATGCAACCCTGTTAGGTTGCCTCTTACTGATGCAGCCAGTTTGTTCAAGGTACATTATTGATTAGGAGTCTATGTATTTTGGGTTTATTAGCACACAGTGGGTTATCCCCATTCTACAGTCAAGAACTACTGCAGTTCAAGTGGCTATAGCAAACTCCAAATGTGATTGAAAGGTAGCACTGTAGGTGCCCAAATAGCTGTTGATGACATTCGGCTGTAAAAATGCATCAGTGGCCACTGGCGTCAGTGTACCAGTCTCACTGCATGGCAGCTGTACACACAGTACAAGTGTGACTGGTGTCTTTCATAGTGAATGCAGAGGCAGAAGACACTTAAACTTTGGATGGTGTCAAGATGCTATGCAGAAATGTATGTCTGATTCACAAAGAAGATAGTTTATGTGTCTTCGAGTTGACTACGTGACTGAATACATGTTAAGCTGTAAAAGTGGCACTCCATAGAGGAGCATTGATTGTGAGGGAAAAGCACACAGGTATGGGAGTTCCAACCCCCTGCAAAATTTTGTCCAGCAACTGAAGGAACTACACGTCAATGTGGATATGCAGCTTATCCAGCAGACTCTCATGAACAAGTGTGGTACTCAATAGTGATGACTGAACATTAGGCAGTCCTTATGTGTAGTTACAACTATTACAAGTAACTAATTGAACATTTATAAAAATCCATCTGCAATGTAATTTTTGGTTCTGTGATGTGAAAAAGGGAAGTTTGTTAATGGGTTACAGCAGTGATCATGAATTTATCCTCTGAATGGGACTAAATCCACTTTGATCCAGTCAACCTGTGTCAATTGCTAAGAGGATGGTGGCTCGACTACCACCTCTACACTACCTCAAGAGAAACAAGTACTATGTTCAATCTGTGAAGGCAGAACAGAATTCTCTGTCTAGTCATCTGCACAGAAGTCAGTGGAGGTGACTGCACTGAAGTCATTCCATGTGTATGCTGTGTTATGGTCGTAGTATGCTCCTACCAGACTTACGTAGATGATAATGAAGTTAGTAACTGTTGGGGAGAGATGAGGGTGCTTGCACAACATAGACTAGCACGGAGAGATGCATAATACATGCCTTCAGACTGAAGATGATGACAATAACTTGGATCCATAAACACAGAGAGTACAAGACTAATATCAACTCTTGCATAGCTTACATACTGAGCTGCTGCTACACCATTTCCATATTGTCTGGCTTCCTTCCTTCCTTCCTTCCTTCCTTCCTTCCTTCCTTCCTTCCTTCCTTCCTTCCTTCCTTCACTACCACTGCAGTTCCAAAAGTATGAAGTGTCCGAGACCAGTGGCATTATGGTTACTTCCCACTCCTCAAATGATTCCCTCTTACTGAAAGTTGTAGGGATGTAATGCAGATTGTCACTTAGTAAGGAAATTTAGTGCTACTGTTATGTAGCACTGACTGGGGCAAATGACCAATTGTTGAAATCAGATGGCCTCAAAAAAAGCTGTGCTTTGTCAGGCTGTGGAGGGTGCAAAATGGAAATTACATGATGTAGTGTCCACAGTTGCACTTTTGCTCCATTATAGGAAGAAATATGTCTGGAGAAAGTTCAGTGCTGCAGTCCAGCCTTCAGACAAGAAAGAAACAAATTTTGTCAAATGCAAACAAAATGTCATTCTTTCTTATTCTACCCCCATCATAACAAAATGTGTAATATTCGAAACATATCCCTAAAAGAAATTTATTTCAGTTAAAAGGATGAAGTAAACTAGAACTAGTTCAAATTCTCTCATCTCGTGTTTGATATTTTTCCATCACCCAGGGATTTTTCCACATGCTCTCACTCACAGAAAACTGATCAGCAGAACAAGGGAAGAAAATAAACTGCTCAAGCCATGCATGGCTCACGTTTGGGCCATCTCTCTCTTTTTAGATTCTGTTTTCACTGTACTGCCACCACGATTTGTTAATTCAATTACTGGTGTTACAGAGTTGCTGCCTTGCCTGCCCATGAGAAGTTTGTGTGGCTGCCTCCTTTGTAGGCCAATTAGATGCAAGGACAATATTATATTTACCTGCTGGGGGCACAGTGGACTTTCAACTAGCGAATAACTTACAAGCAACAAATGTAGACACCTTCCCTTCACTCTGATTTCCTGAATAAGTCCTCCATCTTAGAAAATGAGGATCTCTCTAGAGGAAGCAGTGTGGTCACCCATACAGTTGATGCAATGAAGGAATGGAGGTGGACAAGCACCCTCATGGGCATCCTTGCCACAAGTAACACATTTGGCCACATCTGAACATGACTGGCTGGTATGATTAAACTGCTGACACCAATAGCAATGCGTAGGGTTGTGGATGTAAGCACAAACTGAAATTATGTCTCGACCCACTTTAATGTTCGATGGAAGTTGAACTCTGTCAAATGTCAACAGCCATTGCACCCTGGTCAGACATGTAGTTTTGAATTTCCTCATTGGACAATCCATAGAGTGAGCATGTATAAACCTCATGTGGTGAATTTAAAGTGTGATGTTATTCCACCCGGACAGGGAAGGTGTGTAGCAGTAGAATTCGCATCAATTTTTGTGCCTAGAGGGCAGTGACTGTTTCTAACAACAAGGGGCATTTTTGTAATTAGGGTCAAGACTTAGCAGGACCTGCAATTGTTTTGACACCTATCTGAATAATGAAAGGATTGACTGTGAAAAAGTTTTGACCTTCGTCAGACTGAGAAACAGTGGGGAACTGGCACTGATAGAAGAATTGTCTGTGGCTGAGACTCATCTAACATTTGCTTGTGAGCAGAAATTGTAGACGTAGAGCAAACCATTGTGAAAGTATCCCCCATGATTACCAGTGTCTCAGATGGCGTGCTCCTTCCTTGTGGGGGTCCTCCCCAAGGGCACTCCATCCTTAGGTGATTGTTCACAATTCAGGTCACACCTTCCGGGAAACAGACAGTGGGACCAATCGGCACGTTTGGAAGGTACCAGCTTGGGTAATCACCCCTCCCTGGGCCTGGCCATTACCAGGGGTACGTACGTGTCTTAACTGTCTACCAGAGATGGGGAATGACGCATTACCCCATCACCGGCTAAATGTGGGAGCACGGGGGTTGGCCTTCAGACGTGCACAGGGAGGAAAGAAAGAGAAAGGGAGGAACGAACAAAAGGAGAGAAGAGAGGTCTCAAACACTGCAGCAGAGAAGAGGGTAAAGAGAA